>NW_028321118.1:0-79840 GCF_062004578.1 Staurois parvus
ACTCCCCCCCCATGGAGTGTCCTACTACACCTGACCCCCCCCCCATGGAGTGTCCTACTACACCTGACCCCCCCCCCCCCATGGAGTGTCCTACTACACCTGACTCCCCCCCGACATGGAGTGTCCTACTACACCTGACCCCCCCCCATGGAGTGTCCTACTACACCTGACCCCCCCCATGGAGTGTCCTACTACACCTGACTCCCCCCCCCCATGGAGTGTCCTACTACACCTGACCCCCCCCCCCCATGGAGTGTCCTACTACACCTGACTCCCCCCCCATGGAGTGTCCTACTACACCTGACCCCCCCCCCATGGAGTGTCCTACTACACCTGACCCCCCCCCCCCCATGGAGTGTCCTACTACACCTGACTCCCCCCCCGACATGGAGTGTCCTACTACACCTGACTCCCCCCCGACATGGAGTGTCCTACTACACCTGACTCCCCCCCGACATGGAGTGTCCTACTACACCTGACCCCCCCCATGGAGTGTCCTACTACACCTGACCCCCCCCATGGAGTGTCCTACTACACCTGACTCCCCCCCCCGACATGGAGTGTCCTACTACACCTGACTCTCCCCCGACATGGAGTGTCCTACTACACCTGACCCCCCCCCCCATGGAGTGTCCTACTACACCTGACTCCCCCCCGACATGGAGTGTCCTACTACACCTGACCCCCCCCCATGGGGTGTCCTACTACACCTGACCCCCCCCCATGGAGTGTCCTACTACACCTGACCCCCCCCCCCATGGAGTGTCCTACTACACCTGACTCCCCCCCAACATGGAGTGTCCTACTACACCTGACCCCCCCCCCATGGAGTGTCCTACTACACCTGCCCCCCCCCATGGAGTGTCCTACTACACCTGACCCCCCCCTCCCCTCCATGGAGTGTCCTAGTACACCTGACCCCCCCCCATGGAGTGTCCTACTACACCTGACCCCCCCCCATGGGGTGTCCTACTACACCTGACCCCCCCCCATGGGGTGTCCTACTACACCTGACCCCCCCCCCCATGGAGTGTCCTACTACACCTGACCCCCCCCCCATGGAGTGTCCTACTACACCTGACCCCCCCCCCATGGAGTGTCCTACTACACCTGACCCCCCCCCCATGGAGTGTCCTACTACACCTGACTCCCCCCCGACATGGAGTGTCCTACTACACCTGACTCCCCCCCCATGGAGTGTCCTACTACACCTGACCCCCCCCCCCCATGGAGTGTCCTACTACACCTGACCCCCCCCCCCCCCATGGAGTGTCCTACTACACCTGACTCCCCCCCGACATGGAGTGTCCTACTACACCTGACCCCCCCCATGGAGTGTCCTACTACACCTGACTCCCCCCCCCATGGAGTGTCCTACTACACCTGACTCCCCCCCCATGGAGTGTCCTACTACACCTGACTCCCCCCCCATGGAGTGTCCTACTACACCTGACCCCCCCCCCCATGGAGTGTCCTACTACACCTGACCCCCCCCCCCCCATGGAGTGTCCTACTACACCTGACTCCCCCCCGACATGGAGTGTCCTACTACACCTGACTCCCCCCCGACATGGAGTGTCCTACTACACCTGACCCCCCCCATGGAGTGTCCTACTACACCTGACCCCCCCCATGGAGTGTCCTACTACACCTGACTCCCCCCCCCATGGAGTGTCCTACTACACCTGACTCCCCCCCCCATGGAGTGTCCTACTACACCTGACTCCCCCCCCATGGAGTGTCCTACTACACCTGACTCCCCCCCCCGACATGGAGTGTCCTACTACACCTGACTCTCCCCCGACATGGAGTGTCCTACTACACCTGACCCCCCCCCCCCCCATGGAGTGTCCTACTACACCTGACTCCCCCCCGACATGGAGTGTCCTACTACACCTGACCCCCCCCATGGGGTGTCCTACTACACCTGACCCCCCCCCCATGGAGTGTCCTACTACACCTGACCCCCCCCCCCCCATGGAGTGTCCTACTACACCTGACCCCCCCCCCCATGGAGTGTCCTACTACACCTGACTCCCCCCCAACATGGAGTGTCCTACTACACCTGACCCCCCCCCCATGGAGTGTCCTACTACACCTGCCCCCCCCCATGGAGTGTCCTACTACACCTGACCCCCCCCTCCCCTCCATGGAGTGTCCTAGTACACCTGACCCCCCCCCATGGAGTGTCCTACTACACCTGACCCCCCCCCATGGGGTGTCCTACTACACCTGACCCCCCCCATGGGGTGTCCTACTACACCTGACCCCCCCCCCATGGAGTGTCCTACTACACCTGACCCCCCCCCCATGGAGTGTCCTACTACACCTGACCCCCCCCCCATGGAGTGTCCTACTACACCTGACTCCCCCCCGACATGGAGTGTCCTACTACACCTGACTCCCCCCCGACATGGAGTGTCCTACTACACCTGACTCCCCCCCGACATGGAGTGTCCTACTACACCTGACTCCCCCCCGACATGGAGTGTCCTACTACACCTGACTCCCCCCGTGGAGTGTCCTACTACACCTGACCCCCCCCAATGGAGTGTCCTACTACACCTGACCCCCCCCTCCATGGAGTGTCCTACTACACCTGACCCCCCCCTCCATGGAGTGTCCTACTACACCTGACCCCCCCCCATGGAGTGTCCTACTACACCTGACCCCCCCCCCTCCATGGAGTGTCCTACTACACCTGACCCCCCCCCATGGAGTGTCCTACTACACCTGACCCCCCCCCCCATGGAGTGTCCTACTACACCTGACCCCCCCCCCATGGAGTGTCCTACTACACCTGACCCCCCCCCATGGAGTGTCCTACTACACCTGACCCCCCCCCATGGAGTGTCCTACTACACCTGACCCCCCCCCGACATGGAGTGTCCCTACTACACCTGACTCCCCCCCGACATGGAGTGTCCTACTACACCTGACTCCCCCCCGACATGGAGTGTCCTACTACACCTGACCCCCCCCCCCATGGAGTGTCCTACTACACCTGACTCCCCCCCTACATGGAGTGTCCTACTACACCTGACCCCCCCCGTGGAGTGTCCTACTACACCTGACCCCCCCCCAATGGAGTGTCCTACTACACCTGACCCCCCCCCCATGGAGTGTCCTACTACACCTGACCCCCCCCCTCCATGGAGTGTCCTACTACACCTGACCCCCCCCTCCATGGAGTGTCCTACTACACCTGACCCCCCCCTCCATGGAGTGTCCTACTACACCTGACTCCCCCCTCCATGGAGTGTCCTACTACACCTGACCCCCCCCCCCCCCATGGCAGCGTTTCTACAGGTGCTGCACTCCACAGGCCGGTTCCAGAAGTCCATTGTTGAGGTTGAACCTTCAGGTAAGTTTGTAGGTGAATGTGTCCTAAACTAGGAGAAAGTCAGGAAGCATGCAGCCAGTGAAGTCCCCGGTGCCTGTGCTGTGCTGTCCCTTCAGAGCTCCGTGACGTCATCGCGTACCCGTGAACCTGGAAGGCCGGGTGAAGATGGCGGCTCTGGGGAGCTGTGCACAGGTAAGTCTGTCATCATGGACTAGTATGCGGTGCAGGGGGGGGGGGCGTTGTTTTGTCCTGGGGGGGGCTACTATCACTATAAGGGCGTCACCCAAGGCGTGTTATTTAACCTCTTCCAGACCAATCATAGTGGTTACACAGGACGAGGGGCGGGCCGGAGGGGTGGCTGCCCTGTGCATTGTGGCACCATGTGAGGTGGGGGGGCACTGCAGGAAGATTGGGGGGTGGGATTTGTGTTGGGAGGGGGGAGTTCAGCAGGGGAGGATCTGTGCTGGGAGGGAGGAGTTCAGCAGGGGAGGATCTGTGCTGGGAGGGAGGAGTTCAGCGGGGGGGGGGGATCTGTGCTGGGAGGGAGGAGTTCAGCGGGGGGGGGGGATCTGTGCTGGGAGGGAGGAGATCAGCGGGGGGGGATCTGAACTAGGAGTTGGGGGAGATTTATGCTTAGGGAGTAAACATGCAAATTGGCGCTCATTTCCTGACACATAATGCTCATACATCGGGGAAGGGGGGGGGGGGGTTTGGCACGTTCGCTCTGGGCTCTGGATACCCTTGTCCCAGCACCCTGCTGGCTACTTCCATCACTCATTATCTGCTTACATTTCATAGAGAAGCACAGAGACCCAGTGATGACGTCATGATGTAATGGAAATTTAAAAACAAAACAAAACACTTCAGTTGTAAGTAATGCAGCTTTGTCCCTCCCCCGCACCAGGACTGCTAATCGGCCAATGACTGGTCTCCGTTCCCTGTCCACCAACCCCCCCTTCCATGTGTGTCTGTACCTCCCCCACCCACCACAGATGCGGGTACACCGCCACATTCACAGTTTGTATGATGTCTGCCTGGAGTTCCCCTTTTACTCTCCGCTCTGAGTCCTCACCGCAATCTCCGGGGGAAACACGATGGATCGGCAGCAGAAGTGACCCCCCCCCCCCCAATAAACCCTCGCTGGGTCACCGGCCAATAGGCCGAGTCATTTCCTTGGCAGGACTTCATGTGGAAAGATCTTCCTCCTCCTCTGAGCTCAGGCCGGCCACACAGGAGGGGCGGCAAAAACAAGCCGACAAAATCCACCAACTGCTGACTGTGTCACCAATTAAAGGGAAACTCCGGCTATATAACCAGCAGCTGAGAATAGAATTAGAAGTACAATGGGAGTGTGAAGGAGGACTGACACAGTGTTTATAAACATTGATCAGACGGGGGATAGATACAAAGTAACATTGTTTATAAACATCGATCAGATGGGGGATGGAGAGATACAAAGTAACATTGTTTATAAACATCGATCAGACGGGAGATAGAGAGATACAAAGTAACATTGTTTATAAACATCGATCAGACGGGGGATGGAGAGATACAAAGTAACATTGTTTATAAACATCGATCAGACGGGAGATGGAGAGATACAAAGTAACATTGTTTATAAACATCGATCAGACGGGGGATGGAGAGATACAAAGTAACATTGTTTATAAACATCGATCAGAGGGGAGATGGAGAGATACAAAGTAACATTGTTTATAAACATCGATCAGACGGGAGACGGAGAGATACAAAGTAACATTGTTTATAAACATCGATCAGACGGGAGATGGAGAGATACAAAGTAACATTGTTTATAAACATCGATCAGACGGGAGATGGAGAGATACAAAGTAACATTGTTTATAAACATCGATCAGACGGGGGATGGAGAGATACAGAGTAACATTGTTTATAAACATCGATCAGAGGGGAGATAGAGAGATACAAAGTAACATTGTTTATAAACATCGATCAGACGGGAGACGGAGAGATACAAAGTAACATTGTTTATAAACATCGATCAGACGGGAGATGGAGAGATACAAAGTAACATTGTTTATAAACATCGATCAGACGGGAGATAGAGAGATACAAAGTAACATTGTTTATAAACATCGATCAGATGGGGGATGGAGAGATACAAAGTAACATTGTTTATAAACATCGATCAGATGGGAGATGGAGAGATACAAAGTAACATTGTTTATAAACATCGATCAGACGGGAGATAGAGATACAAAGTAACATTGTTTATAAACATCGATCAGACGGGAGATAGAGATACAAAGTAACATTGTTTATAAACATCGATCAGATGGGAGATAGAGATACAAAGTAACATTGTTTATAAACATCGATCAGACGGGAGATAGAGATACAAAGTAACATTGTTTATAAACATCGATCAGACGGGGGATGGAGAGATACAAAGTAACATTGTTTATAAACATCGATCAGACGGGAGATAGAGATACAAAGTAACATTGTTTATAAACATCGATCAGACGGGATAGAGAGATACAAAGTAACATTGTTTATAAACATCGATCAGACGGGGGATGGAGAGATACAAAGTAACATTGTTTATAAACATCGATCAGACGGGAGATAGAGAGATACAAAGTAACATTGTTTATAAACATCGATCAGACGGGAGATGGAGAGATACAAAGTAACATTGTTTATAAACATCGATCAGACGGGGGATGGAGAGATACAAAGTAACATTGTTTATAAACATCGATCAGACGGGGGATGGAGAGATACAAAGTAACATTGTTTATAAACATCGATCAGACGGGGGATGGAGAGATACAAAGTAACATTGTTTATAAACATCGATCAGACGGGGGATGGAGAGATACAAAGTAACATTGTTTATAAACATCGATCAGACGGGGGATGGAGAGATACAAAGTAACATTGTTTATAAACATCGATCAGACGGGGGATGGAGAGATACAAAGTAACATTGTTTATAAACATCGATGAAAGCAAATTTTTTCAAAATCTTTTGCTATTTAATCCTTACTTTTATGTCACCCTCTGGATTAGCTCCTCCCCTTCTCTGATCTCCATTTTATTTCTATTCTTCTGGCCATTAAATCTGATTTTACTTTTATTTGTGTATTTCACCAATTTTTAGTGTTACTTTAAAATAAAGTGCAAAATTAAAAAAAAAAAAATCTTTATTTGTGACAAGAAATGTTCGCTGCTTTGTATCGATTCCTTGCTTTAGATTCAATGGGACAAATAATGGAATATAATATACTTTGTATGTAGAATGCTGAGTGCGGTGGGGGTGGGGAATACTCCGGCCACTGATGATTGGCCCAGGACAGGGGACTGGGATCTGAGCATGCCCAGAGTTCACCCTGACAGTTCCCCAGATCCCTCCCACCATCCCCATTGGAATGGACTGATTTTTGGTTCTGGAGAATGTACCAGAAGTAGCTGAACACCCCGAAACCTGCCGGGAGGACAGCGAGGCGTCACGTGTGCCGGAGTTTACACCCCGAAACCTGCCGGGAGGTTATATTATGATTTCAGGTACTTATATAGCGCCGTCAGTGTACTCCGCGCTTTACATATATATTGTACATTCCCATCAGGCCCCGCCCCCGAGGAGCGTACAATCTAAGGACCCTAACTCACATTCATACATACACATACTAGGGCCAATTTAGACAGGAGCCAATCAACCTACCAGCATGTCTTTGGAGTGTGGGAGGAAACCTGGAGGAACCCCACACAGGCACAGGGAGAACATGCAAACTCCAGGCAGGTGGTGCCGTGGTTGGGATTTGAATCAACGACCCGAATACTGCCAGGCGGAAGCCCTAACCATTTAGCCCCTGTGCTGCCCACCTACCAGCCCCCCCCCCCCCTTGCCATTACATACATCCAGTGCTGGAGGTGTCAGATCTGCATTCCCCCATATTCTCATGTTCCCCCCACGTTCCCACATTCCCCCACGTGCCCTCGTGTTCCCCCCACGTTCCCACATTCTCCCATGTTCCCCCGTGTTCTCACATGTTCCCCCACGTCCCTTATGTTCCCCCCATGTTCCCCCCGTGTTCTCACGTTCCCCCCCCCCCCACGTTCCCCCATGCCCCCCCCCCCACTTTCTCGCTGAGCATTGTTATTCACAATTTGATTCTCTAAGCTACAAGTTGAGGGCTGGGATGTGATTGGCTGCAGCGGGCGCCACCTCGGACAGTGTGCAGATCCTGGCGTGACCTCAGTCGCGGTGGAAGGTGGAAGCCGGGTTGTGAATTATGTTCGTCACTTTCGGACTTTCTTGGGCCAAAGATTTGCGTGCGGCTCCAGCGCGGTATAAGGAGGGCATTCATGAGGGCATGAAACGTTCCTCTATGTGGGACGGCGCGCCGCGCAGGCCCACATACCTTCCTGCAGGAGTACAGACGTGCTGATTCATCCACATTTCATGCGTTCTCCCCGAGATCCACAACCCTCCAAGTGGACCTGTCATCTCATTATACTCTGGGAGCTGATACAAAGTATCGGCCTGTCACCTCCGTGTCTGTAGGTCCAGCCTGCAGCTCAGGGGCCCCGTGTCTGTATGTCCAGTCTGCAGCTCAGGGGCCCCGTGTCTGCATCACAGGGGCCCCGAAGCACAAAAAACGACCGGCCCCTGTATTGGCCATATATACACACACCCTGTGTCTGTATGTCCAGCCTGAAATGCAGGAGCCCCGTGTCTGTATGTCCAGCCTGCAATGCAGGGGCCCCGTGTCTGTATGTCCAGCCTGCAGCTCAGGGGCCCCGTGTCTGTATGTCCAGTCTGCAATGCAGGGGCCCCGTGTCTGTACGTCCAGTCTGCAGCTCAGGGGCCCCCGTGTCTGTATGTCCAGTCTGCAATGCAGGGGCCCCGTGTCTGTATGTCCAGTCTGCAATGCAGGGGCCCCGTGTCTGTATGTCCAGTCTGCAATGCAGGGGCCCCGTGTCTGTATGTCCAGTCTGCAGCTCAGGGGCCCCGTGTCTGCATCACAGGGGCCCCGAAGCACAAAAAACGACCGGCCCCTGTATTGGCCATATATACACACACCCTGTGTCTGTATGTCCAGCCTGAAATGCAGGAGCCCCGTGTCTGTATGTCCAGCCTGCAATGCAGGGGCCCCGTGTCTGTATGTCCAGCCTGCAGCTCAGGGGCCCCGTGTCTGTATGTCCAGTCTGCAATGCAGGGGCCCCGTGTCTGTACGTCCAGTCTGCAGCTCAGGGGCCCCCGTGTCTGTATGTCCAGTCTGCAATGCAGGGGCCCCGTGTCTGTATGTCCAGTCTGCAATGCAGGGGCCCCGTGTCTGTATGTCCAGTCTGCAATGCAGGGGCCCCGTGTCTGTATGTCCAGTCTGCAGCTCAGGGGCCCCGTGTCTGCATCACAGGGGCCCCGAAGCACAAAAAACGACCGGCCCCTGTATTGGCCATATAAACACACACTGTACACAGGCTGCATATCACTTCTTTCACTCTGTGATTCTGCTTTTATTTTAGGGATTTTCCAAGTTTTTCATATTTTAGGGGTTTCTTCAGGTAATTTCCTCTCATATCTAATCGGCTGCTAGAAACAGGAGATATATCCGAGAATGGATCAATCCTGATGTACTGACAGCCGATCTCATTTCTTGAGGCCCAAAAATGTCAGAACGGTACAAATCCCCCCCAAATGTCAGGACGGCACCAATCCCCCCCAAATGTCAGGAGGGTACAAATCCCCCCAAATGTCAGGACGGTACAAATCCCCCCCAAATGTCAGGACGGCACCAATCCCCCCCAAATGTCAGGAGGGTACAAATCCCCCCAAATGTCAGGACGGTACAAATCCCCCCAAATGTCAGGACGGTACAGATCCCCCCCAAATGTCAGGACGGCACAGATATCCCCCAAATGTCAGGACGGCACAGATACCCCCCAAATGTCAGGACGGCACAGATATCCCCCCAAATGTCAGGATGGTACAAATCCCCCCCAAATGTCAGGACGGTACAGATCCCCCCCAAATGTCAGGACGGTACAAATCCCCCCCAAATGTCAGGACGGTACAAATCCCCCCAAATGTCAGGACAGTACAAATCCCCCCCAAATGACCCCTTTTTGGAAAGTAGACAGTCTGAGGTATTTAGTAAGAGGTACGGCGAGATTTTTGAAGTTGTATTTTTTTTTTTGTCACAATTGTTTGGAAAATGAAGATATTTAAAAAAAAGGATTTTGTCACAATCTGAAGACATTATTCTAGATGCTGTCAGCAGCGCAGCGTCATCATAGAACTGGGGAGGCGTGATCAGGGACACTCGGGGATCAGGGACACTCGGGGATCAGGGACACTCGGGGATCAGGGACACTCGGGGATCAGGGACACTCGGGGATCAGGGACACTCGGGGATCAGGGACACGGGTGACAGTATGCGGAAAAAAAATGTAAAGAAAAAAATATTTTAAAAATGTGATTTTTTTCCCCCACATACTGTCACCCGTGACCAGAGCAATATCATGTTACAAACTACTCTCATCATCATCATCATTATTTTTTAACACACTATGATTGCTTACAACAGTAAAAATCACTGTTATAAGCAACCATTATTTCTGAATGCAATCCATTCATTCAGTGGATTGTAATTGGCCACAGCTAATCACATGGTACAGGTCAACTGATTGGCCCTGTCTGTACCATGTGGTTACTGTGACCAGAGAGAACATAAGAGTATACAATGGATGGAGTGAATGGAAGCCACTCATTGTGTACAATTGTCATGTGATCTGCTGTGATTGGTCACAGTGATTCCATGCTACCGGAAGCGGCCTTTATAATCCGAGTTGCATCAAGTCGATGAATCTCCTGGGGTATGGATCTGGTCAGGTAAGTCGCAGAGGGGGTTGTTCATCAGTTTCAGCTGCTTTGGTGGTCATGAAATTAACAACAGGTGCAGTAGATGGGCAACAATGAGACGACCCCCAAAACAGGGATTGTTTTACAGGTGGAGGCCACTGACATTTTTTCCCTACTCCTCTTTTCTGACTGTTTTTCACTCGTTTTGCATTTGGCTCGGGTCGGTGTCACTACTGGTAGCATGAGGCCATACCTGGACCCTACAGAGGTTGCACAGGCAATCCATCTCCTCCACATCCATACATGTCATTGCCAGAAGGTTTGCTGTGTCTCCCAGCACAGTCTCAAGAGCATGGAGGAGATTCCCGGAGACGAGAGCACGGAGGAGATTCCAGGAGACGAGAGCACGGAGGAGATTCCAGGAGACGAGAGCACGGAGGAGATTCCAGGAGACGAGAGCACGGAGGAGATTCCAGGAGACAAGAGCACGGAGGAGATTCCAGGAGACGAGAGCACGGAGGAGATTCCAGGAGACGAGAGCACGGAGGAGATTCCAGGAGACGAGAGCACGGAGGAGATTCCAGGAGACGAGAACACGGAGGAGATTCCAGGAGACAAGAGCACAGAGGAGATTCCAGGAGACGAGAGCACGGAGGAGATTCCAGGAGACGAGAACACGGAGGAGATTCCGGGAGACAAGAACACGGAGGAGATTCCGGGAGACAAGAGCATGGAGGAGATTCCTGGAGACAAGAGCACGGAGGAGATTCCAGGAGACAAGAGCACGGAGGAGATTCCAGGAGACAGGCAGTTCCTCTAGGAGGGCTGGACAGGGCCGTAGAAGGTCCTAACCCATCAGCAGGACCGGTATCTGCTCCTTTGTACAAGGAGGAACAGGAGGAGCCCTGCCAGAGCCCTACAAAATGACCTCCAGCAGGCCACTGGTGTGAATGTCTCTGACCAAACAATCAGAAACAGACTTCATGAGGGTGGCCAGAGGGCCCGACATCCTCTAGTGGGCCCTGTGCTCACTGCCCGGCACCATAGAGCTGGATTGGCATTGGCCATTGAACACCAGAATTGGCAGGTCCACCACTGGCACCCTGTGCTTTTCACAGATGAGAGCAGGTTCTCCCTGAGCACATGTGACAGACGTGAAAGGGTCTGGAGAAGCCGTGGAGAACGTTCTGCTGCCTGTAACATGGTTCAGCATGACTGTTGTGGTGGTGGGTCAGTGATGGTCTGGGGGGGGCATCTCCATGGAGGGACACACAGACCTCTACAGGCTAGACAATGGCACCCTGACTGCCATTAGGTATGGGGATGAAATCCTTGGACCCATTGTCAGACCCTACACTGGTGCAGTGTGTCCTGGGTTCCTCCTGGTGCGGTGGGTCCCGGGTTCCTCCTGGTGCGGTGGGTCCCGGGTTCCTCTTGGTGCGGTGGGTCCCGGGTTCCTCCTGGTGCGGTGGGTCCCGGGTTCCTCCTGGTGAGGTGGGTCCCGGGTTCCTCCTGGTGCAGGGGGTCCTGGGTTCCTCCTGATGCGGTGGGTCCTGGGTTCCTCCTGGTGCAGACAATGCCCGGCCTCATGTGGGGAGAGTATGTAGGCAGTTTCTGGAGGATGAAGGAATTGATACCATTGAATGGCCCCCACACTTGCCTGACCTAAATCCAATAGAACCCCTCTGGGATGTCATGTTTCGGTCCATCCGACGCCGCCAGGTTGCACCTCAGACTGTCCAGGAGCTCAGAGATGCCCTGGTCCAGATCTGGGAGGAAATCCCCCAGGACACCATCCGTGGTCTCATTAGGAGCCTCCCCCGACGTTGTCAGGCATGCATACAATCACGTGGGGGCCACACAGACTACTGAGGGCCATTGATGGGTTAAAATCTTCCTTTCATTTTGGGAGCTGTGTATATATATATTGTAAGAGTTTAGTGTTCCTTAAGAGCAGACCCGCCATCCACACTATTGGGGGCATCCATGTTGTGTAATGTGCAAATGTAACATTTCCAAGTAGTTATTACGTCTCGCAGGGATCAGAGTTCCCCTGATAACGCTCTCCACTCCACAAGGCCGGCACCAGTTTGGTTCAGCCATCATCCTGGGTCACCTTTTGCTTCTTGGACTGGGAAACCAGCTCAGGGATGACACCATCATGTAAATCCTGGTGCTTCATTGGAAACAGTACACTTCCTGTGTGGATGAAATCTCAAACGTGGTCAGAAGAAGTCAGCGTAATTGCACTGAACCACTAAGAGCTCCCTCTAGTGTCTGAAAGTGTTTGCAAATCCAAGAATTGATTGCTGCGCCCAGTGTATTATGATTATTATACAGGATTTATGGCGCCAACAGTGTGCTCAGCGCTGTACAATATAATGGGAGACAATACAGATCAATACAAGAGGGATAGGAGGGGCTGATCCTGAGAGCTTACAATCTAAGAGGGAGGGGCTGATCCTGGGAGTTTACAATCTAAGAGGGAGGGGCTGATCCCGGGAGTTTACAATCTAAGAGAGAGGGGCTGATCCCGGGAGTTTACAATCTATGGGGGAGGGACTGATCCTGGGAGCTTACAATCTAAGAGGGAGGGGCTGATCCTGGGAGTTTACAATCTAAGAGGGAGGGGCTGATCCCGGGAGTTTACAATCTATGGGGGAGGGACTGATCCTGGGAGCTTACAGTCTAAGGGGGAGGGGCTGATCCTGGGAGTTTACAATCTAAGAGGGAGGGGCCTGATCCTGGGAGCTTACAATCTAAGAGGGAGGGGCTGATCCCGGGAGCTTACAATCTAAGAGGGAGGGGCTGATCCCGGAAGCTTACAATCTAAGAGGGAGGGGCTGATCCCGGGAGTTTACAATCTAAGAGGGAGGGGCTGATCCCGGGAGTTTACAATCTAAGAGGGAGGGGCTGATCCCGGGAGCTTACAATCTAAGAGGGAGGGGCTGATCCCGGGAGTTTACAATCTAAGAGGGAGGGGCTGATCCCGGGAGCTTACAATCTAAGATGGAGGGGCTGATCCCGGGAGTTTACAATCTAAGAGGGAGGGGCTGATCCCGGGAGCTTACAATCTAAGAGGAAGGGGCTGATCCCGGGAGCTTACAATCTAAGAGGGAGGGGCTGATCCTGGGAGGTTACGATCTAAGAGGGAGGGGCTGATCCTGGGAGCTTATAATCTAAGAGGGAGGGGCTGATCCTGGGAGTTTACAATCTAAGAGGGAGGGGATGATCCTGGGAGCTTACAATCTAAGAGGGAGGGGCTGATCCTGGGAGGTTACGATCTAAGAGGGAGGGGCTGATCCTGGGAGCTTACGATCTAAGAGGGGCCTGATCCTGGGATCTTACAATCTAAGAGGGAGGGGCTGATCCTGGGAGTTTACAGTCTAAGAGGGAGGGGCTGATCCTGGGAGCTTACAATCTAAGAGGGAAGGGGTGATCCTGGGAGCTTACAATCTAAGAGGGAGGGGCTGATCCTGGGAGCTTACAATCTAAGAGGGAGGGGCTGATCCTGGGAGCTTACAATCTAACGGGGAGGGGCTGATCCTGGGAGCTTACAGTCTAAGGGGGAGGGGCTGATCCTGGGAGTTTACAGTCTAAGAGGGAGGGCCTGATCCTGGGAGCTTACAATCTAAGAGGGAGGGGCTGATCCTGGGAGCTTACAGTCTAAGAGGGAGGGGCTGATCCTGGGAGTTTACAATCTAAGAGGGAGGGCCTGATCCTGGGAGTTTACAATCTAAGAGGGAGGGGCTGATCCTGGGAGCTTACAATCTAGGAGCCTTCATCTCTTTTAGCTGGGGGCAACCTACATTGAAGCAGTGTGGAGGAGGAGCTTGCTAGCTGTCAGGGGAGCAGGAACAAGGCAAGTATTATTGTGCTTTAAATCTCCTCTAGACTAGATGAATATTTCAGCCTCTGCAGTTCTTGGCTGTGTTCACAAACATCGGACACAGATCTGCCCCTGCTGCAACCTCTCACCTTACAATGTTGCAGTCTGATCACTGAGGGACAGGAGACTGGGGAAATGCTTCCTCCTGCCCGCAGCAGACTGATGACATGATCTCAGCCCAGGCACGGTCAAGGACAGATCGCACCAATGAAGGAGAGTCTGATCTGTGACAGGTTTGCAGATCAGAAAATCCAGAGAAAGGAGTCAGGGATGGTAACCGCCTGCCAAGCGCCCCGTTTGACTCCACAGATCGGCACGATGCGATTTGCTGCCAAGTGAAGACGATACAATTCTTTCCTTAAAAATATACGTTTATTTTATAATGAATTTACATTTGCTTACATGCAATATATATTACATCAGAGCACACAGAAATGTTCTAAGCAAGCCGAAGCCATGCAATGACGTGATTGGTGGACTTCCTGAAAGCGGCATATATTCATTCCAGCACTGGATAGATCGATCATGTGACCTGCGGTCGGTTATCAGTTCACGGACAATTACCGATTACTCTCAGGACTCTCCTACTACACAGGTCGGCTTCTAGACAGGGAACCGGTGATGTTCCAGGAAATGGGGTTCAAGGAACACAATCCGCCGGGATTCCTTTATAAGGGGCCAATCCACCCAAAAATCGAGATTTCAGTCTTTGGTGGATGATGGCGGGTTATACCGCCCTCCAGATTCTTACATCTCTCATGGAATCTATTGGTGGGAATGGCAATCTGGATTGCTGCTGTGACTACTACGGGGGTCCCACTCTCCATTCTGGAGATTTATTTATTTTTATATTATGGAGAATGTATTAGGAGGGGCCCGAGACACATGAAGGTGGACTGGGTCACCCAAAATCCCCCGGCAGACAGGAACAGAGGCCGGCATTAGGGCGGGTAGAGCTCACTATTGGACTGTCCCAAGACATAGGAAACCAGGGGATGACTCAACCCAACAGCCTTCTTGTAAGGGACATTCTTCCCACTGATCCCCAATGTAAGGGACATTCTTCCCACTGACCCCCAATGTAAGGGACATTCTTCCCACTGACCCCCAATGTAAGGGACATTCTTCCCACTGATCACCAATGTAAGGGACATTCTTCCCACTGACCCCCAATGTAAGGGACATTCTTCCCACTGACCCCCAATGTAAGGGACATTCTTCCCACTGACCCCCAATGTAAGGGACATTCTTCCCACTGACCCCCAATGTAAGGGACATTCTTCCCACTGACCCCCAATGTAAGGGACATTCTTCCCACTGACCCCCAATGTAAGGGACATTCTTCCCACTGACCCCCAAAGTAAGGGCGCCTTGAGCGGTGGCTGATTGATCTCCGATTTCATAGCAATTGCAAAGTCCAGGACCAATGTGCCACTTGGCAAAGCCAACAGCGTGATTGCAATGATCATTTTAACATGCAAGTGTGGCATTCTCACCAACACTGTAGGGTTGCATTTTTCCTACTGACCACCTATATAACAGACATGTTTCCCACTGTCCCCAAAGGAATTGGTTTTAGTAGAGGTTCCCCAAGACCTACAGTGGGGATGGAAAGTTTGGGCATCCAAACTAAAATTATTTCCATCATTTACACTTTCAAAATAACAGAAAACAAAAAAATGGCGTCTGCAAAAATTTGGGCACCCTACAGAGTTAATATCTTGTACTGCCCCCTTTGGCAAGTATCACAGCTTGTAAATGCTTTTTGTAGCCAGCCAAGAGTCTTTCAGTTCTTGTTTGAGGTATCTTTGCCCATTCTTCCTTACAAAAGTCTTCCAGTTCTTTGAGATTTCTGGGCTGTCTGTCACGCACGGCTCTTTTAAGGTCTATCCATAGATTTTCAATGATGTTGAGGTCAGGAGATTGTGAAGGCCATGGCAAAACCTTCAGTTTACGCCTCTTGATGTAATCCCCCGTGGATTTCGAGGTGTGTTTAGGATCATTATCCAATTGTAGAAGCCATCCTCTCTTTAACTTCAGCTTTTTCACAGATGGCATCAAGTTACCATCCAAAATTTGCTGAAATTTTATTGAATCCATTTTTCCTTCTACTCGTGAGATGTTCCCTGTGCCACTGGCTGCAACACAACCCCAAAGCATGATTGATCCAACCCCATGCTTCACAGTTGGACAGAGGTTCTTTTCATTCAATTCTGTGCCCCTTCTTCTCCAAACGTACCTTTGCTCATTCCGGCCAAAAAGTTCAATTTTAACCTCATCGGTCCACAGAACTTGTTTCCAAAATGCACCAGGCTTGTCTATATGTTCATTTGCAAAGTTCAAACGATGATTTTTGTGGTGAGGACGTAGAAGAGGTTTTCTTCTGGTGACTCTTCCATGAGACCATATTTGTACAAGTATCTCTTTATAGTGGAATAGTGACCACAACTCCAGTGTCTGCCAGATCTTTCTGGAGGGATCGTGCAGTCAAACGTGGGTTTTGAATTGTTTTTCTCACAATCCTGCGAGCTGTTCTGTCTGATATTTTTCTTGGTCTTCCAGATGTTGCTTTAACTTCCACTGTTCCTGATGACTGCCATTTCTTAATTACATTCCGAACAGAGGATATTGACATCTGAAAACGCTTTGCTATCTTCTTATAGCCTTCTCCAGCTTTGTGAGCGTCAACTATTTTCAGTTTCAGTTTTCTAGACAACTGCTTAGAAGAACCCATGGTGCTGATTGTTGGGGCAAGGTCAGATGAGTCGGGGCATTTAAAACCTTTGAGATTGACATCACCTGGTCTTCCCAGACGAAGATTGAGAACAATCCATGACACTGGCAGGTCTCAGCTTGGCAAAGGGGGCAGTGCATGCTATAAATTCTGCAGGGGGCCCAAACTTGTGCAGACGCCATTTTTTTGTTTTCTGTTATTTTGAAAGTGTAAATGATGGAAATAAAATCTAACTTTTGTTGACATATTATAAGAATGTCTAATCTGTAATTTGATGCCTTTTGGAGATTTTTCCATCTTTCCTTGGCTTCTTTATGCACATTAATACAAATTTTTAGCTGGGGTGCCCAAACTTTTGATCCCCACTGTATATCATATTTTAGGGGTTTCTCTCTGGTAAAAAGGTCGAGAAAGGCTGCTCTAGAGCTTGCTAGGGGTTCCTGGAGCTGTGGTTGGTTGACCTTCCATTTGATGCTGTCTGCGTAGCTGCAAGATTAATGCCACTCGCTGAAGCCAGCAGCATGACACCAATTACCTTCGTAGCTGCCTGGGCAGGTGGCGTTCTACCTCATGGGGTATTTTTGCCATCGACTCCTCAAATTGGTTATAGTAAAGATTCCCCAAATCCTGAAAAATTATTTTAAGGGTTCCTCTGGGATAAAATGGTTGACAAAGGTTGTTCTAGGGCAGGGGTGTCAAACTGGCGGCCCTCCAGCTGTTGCAAAACTACAAGTCCCATCATGCCTCTGCCTTTGGGAGCCATGCTTGTAACTGTAAGTCTTGCAGTGCCTCATGGGACTTGTAGTTTGGCAACAGCTGGAGGACCGCCAGTTTACCACCCGTGGTGTAGGGGATGGAAATATGTACAGCAGGCATTCCAAGGTGTGGATATCTGACCTGAGGATTTTCCAGCAGGCTGGGCAAACATCTCTGCTTGTCTGTCTCAATCATCTGGTATGGAGTAAGGTGAAGGAGCAAAGATCTGATTACTATTAGATGGGATCCAGGCTGGGTCCTAGCCACAGACAGGTGAAATGCTACCATAATAGAAGGACTACGGCCCTCAGATTGGTCCTGTAGAGCATCTGTGAGAACTGTGGCAGCGGCTCATTATGCTGCACTGCAACGTTCGGGTCAACGCAGTGTAACGCCATGTTCGCCTAGTATTTCTGATCTGCGTCTCACAAATCTGGAGCGCTCCATTCAGTGTCACTAGGTGTGGGCACAGTGCCCATGGCTGGTGAGGACTCTCCAAAGACAAAATCATGAAGAAGTGGAGAGAAGATACATGTCTCCTTCCATGGTGCTGCTTCCTCACTGGCTGGATGAGTGGGCGATCACGGCCTCGCTGGAGGAAAGTTAGTCGTCAGTGACGCCTCGCTGATCCATCCAGCAGGGGATCAACACTGTGGAAGCAAGCGAGCATTTCTCCGCCCTTACTTGATGGCAAGTCATGCTGGCTGCAGCTCAGAAGCTGATTCCTATTCTGGTGAACACTGCATTGGCCCCATCCAGGACAGCGGGGACCCAGCTTGGTGCACCAGCATACACATATACTCTGACGGTCTCAGCTGCCTATATCACACATACATTTACGGCACATTCATCCTTCAATAAGAGCTGGAATGTCAGCGGGCCGAGCCTTTCAGATGCTTTTCACACAGGAGGAGGGGAGGTGAGGAGAGGGGATAGAGGACGGAGGACACGTTAGGAGGACAGTTTTGGACACCAATGTCAATCAGAATACATTGATCGGCTTTGCTTAGATCATCATCAAAAATGGGATTTAAAAAAAAAAAAAATCTTTAATAAAGTTAGAATCAAATAAATACAATATAAATAAAATAAAGGGCCAATTCAATGATGGCGATCGGTGTCGCAGTACGGCATCATAAAACATGCCGCACCGCAAGAACCGCAAGCTTGTAACTGCCAATCAGGTTGTGCTATTCTTCCGGGGTGGGTTTAAAGTCAACAGCAGGATTTAAGGGTCTACTATGGGCAAAGGAGAGTTTCCTCCTTATTGTACTGGTGGAATACCACCAAGGCTGGATGGTCCCAAATCGGCAGACCTTAGTCTCCTTTCTTATGACCTATTCTACCAACATTCCTATTGGAGGTACAGATACCCAAAGAGGGGACACTTTAAGGCCTATTGGGGATCCTGCTATCTAGACGGTCAGTCATGGATGCATTCCCACATTGGTCAACTCATAAAAGGAGTCATTTTGGACCTCTTTACCAGACCACAAAAATTGTTGACAATGCCTACACACCAAGGCCTGAGAGTACGCACCTCTCTCCGTACTCCTGAGGAATCCTGGCCAAGTATGGCTTCCTGAACACATGGTGTTTGAGAACTTCTTCTGGTAGAAGACCTCCAAGCACTGGACGGTCCCAAAGGTGCAGGCTTTCTTAACTCTTATGATCTATTCTTTCTGCATTCCTACTGGATGCATGGGTATCCAAGGGGGAGCCTTGGGGCGTACAAGGGATCCTGCTTTCTAGAAGGATCCACTCCCATGTTGGTCAACTCATACAAGAGTCCTTCAGACCCCTTTCCCAGATCGCAAACATTTGACCTTCCTTCATACTCCTCTGTTCAGTAAGCCATACTTGGCCAGGATTCCTCACATGGTGTTCGAGAACTTCTTCTGGTAGAAGACCTCCAAGCACTGGACGGTCCCAAAGCTGCAGGCTTTCCCAACTCTTCTCTTATGATCTATTCTTTCTGCATTCCTACTGGATGCATGGGAATCCAAGGGGGAGCCTTGGGGCGTACAAGGGATCCTGCTTTCTAGAAGGATCCACTCCCATGTTGGTCAACTCATACAAGAGTCCTTCAGACCCCTTTCCCAGATCGCAAACATTTGACCTTCCTTCATACTCCTCTGTTCAGTAAGCCATACTTGGCCAGGATTCCTCACACTGTGTTCGAGAACTTCTTCTGGTAGAAGACCTCCAAGCACTGGACGGTCCCAAAGCTGCAGGCTTTCCCAACTCTTCTCTTATGATCTATTCTTTCTGCATTCCTACTGGATGCATGGGAATCCAAGGGGGAGCCTTGGGGGAGCCTGCTTTCTAGAAGGATCCACTCCCATGTTGGTCAACTCATACAGGAGTCCTTCAGACCCCTTTCCCAGATCACAAACATTTGACCTTCCTTCATACTCTTCTGAAGAATTCTGGTTAGAACATTTTAAATGGTAGGCTGGGGGAACCTTGAGGATTCTTGACCCCGTTATTGATGCCAAGAGTATGATGTATGGAAAAGAAATGGCCAAAGCACTAGCTGGAAGACTAAGTAATGTATTTAAAGACACAACTATCATATATATCCAAAGACAAAAGATGTTTGTTCCATTCTGGAGGCATTTTGTCATTTCTCAGGAGCAGTCTCATATTAGGAAGATTTCCCTTTACGTCTCCTGTAGACTCAGCAGGAAATGAGAGGGAATCCTTCCAATGTGAGAAACATCTTCTGTTCCCAGGAAAGAAAGCGATCACTTGACGGTCATTTACTATTGGCACTAGAGGGGAGCCTGGCATAGGTCTAACATGTCCTCTGCTATGGGTTCTGGGCGCCATCTTGGGAAAGCCTGTGTCTATTTGGACACATTGTATTCCAAAGATGGCCATCCAGATCTTGCAAGTACTGAGTGCTATATATGGCATAAATGGGGGGAAGGGAGGTTAGGAAGGGACAGGGACTTGTTCTGGTCGGGACGGATGTTACATCACTCCTTGAGTTGGGGTCCTGGGACACTATAGAGGGGAACCTCTGTGAGAACAGAGCGGAGTGGCAAGCGTTGAAGACCACCGTGCCTCGACCACGGCACTTCCCCGTTTACTTGTAGCGTTCGGCAGGCTTGCCGTGGAAACAATCCCATCTGCTGCCTACTGCCTAACGCCTGGGGATGGAGAGTTCTCCATAGGCTCCCATCTGTTGTCGGTGCTCCCTCTTCTCCCCTGCAGCCACTGGCACAGGGGATCACGTGACTGGAGTGTATTTACACCTTTACACAGGTTAGTTAGTATGGGGGGGGGGGGGAGTTAGGTTGAGACTGGAGTTCCACTTTAAGACCCCGGCTGCACTTGGCATGCGGATTTGAAAATCGCATGCCAAGTCTCACCCTATCGTCTGCATTTATAGCGGTCACATCGGTGCGGTTCTGATGTGGGCGGAGTTGCGCCGATTTCTTGAGCTGCTTTTGGTGCGACTTGCACAGACGTCTGCGCAGATCTCTTGCAGGTTGGAATGACATCCGGCTTGGAAATCGCACGACTTCACTGCAAGTCTCAGGATTTCAAAGTCGGGATCACAACCTCCTTATACACATAGGAACTCTTTATCCACCAAACGGACGTGTAGATCTGTCCAGCCAGTCCTGAGATTTACACATCTTTGCCACACACAGCAGCCAGGTCAGGTGACATTTCTATTTCCTAGTTTAACGTTTCGGTTTCAAGTGTCGACTTCCTGCTGAATGGACTCCAAATGTCATCGTCCCATTATCGGTTCATCATCCGGCAGGAAACAAGTCGCACAGCTGAACCAGGAAATGGTGGTGTCACCTCCCGCCTGGCTGGGCTGTAAGTGAATCACAAGACTGACCGAACAGCACGTACCTATAAATCGCACATTGCTGTGGATTCTCTCGCCTGGATCTCCATGGGGGGCGGTAATTTATATATAAAAAACATATAGAAACAAAGAACAAGGGGAGGAGATTCTACCTGTGCTTTGTAAATGAAAGCAAGGATGTGATTGGTCGAGAAACACCTTCCATTCTTGATACACAAAGACTTCGCTCCGAGAGATCGCTCATCACCGAATAAATATCTCACACCCTATAAAATACGATTATATCGAATAAATCTCACAATCAGGTGAGCCTAGTAAGAGGCGAACGATAGAAACACGATCTCCGGTGACGGGTGACAGGAAAAGCGCGGCTTCCGTGGCTCGTGGTCGGTTGCATTTTCGGTGGAGGGGTGGATCAGCGTCCCCCCTGTCATCGCTTCGGCTGCGGTTTGTTTGCAGTTTTATTGAGGCCGGCCCTCGGGGCCGGAATCTTACTGCCGGTGATGGAGGGTCGTTGCTTGGCTCCCGGGATCCCGGTTTTAGTGACGGTCGATCCTCCCTTCAGTCCCGCTGAAAGAAACAAAAAAAATGACAGTTCGTGAGAATCAAATGGAATAACGCCCATCTCCCAGAAGCCTTCACTTCCTTGTTGCATCACAGAAGAGGGCGTGTTCACCATTCTGGACCACACCTCCCTCATTACAATACTACCGCCCACCCACTTCCTACACAATCTGATTGTACAATCTTCATTAGCTCTCCCATCAGCAGTGTAGTACGAGGGCACGTGTGATTGGACACAGAGTGAATGGATTGCTCAGGCGGGTCCTCCTATTCCATGGTTCTGGAAGGAAATTGTACAATCAGATTGCATAGTGTATGGCCCTCTTTATACAAATACACAGGAGGGAGCGGATGGAGACACTCAGTGGTCAGGCCGCGCTCACATCTCTCACCTTCCCGTGTGCGTTTGTTTTGGGTGTTTTTGAGCATTTTCACGCGTCACGCATAGGGCAGCCCATTCACTTGAACGGGCCGCCATACACACAACAATCGCCCCAGAACTTTTTTGGGTGTTTTACCGCAGTTTTTGGGGTGCCTAACATGTAGTGACAACACAAACACGATGCACATTTGAGACGTTTTTCTGAAACGCACCACAAAGCACGCATTTTCTGCGCCATTCGCCGTGCGTTCGGAAACACCCAGATGTGAATGGAGCCTCGTTGTGTAAAAGTAAAAAAAAAAAAAAGAATTCACGCTCAGGCCCCATTCACACCGAGAGTCGTGGGGGCGCACGGTTTTTAGGCTCGTTTTCCCGATGACACGCATAGGGCAGCCTGATGATATCAATGGGCTGCCCCAGGGGTGGACTGACAACTCATGGGGCCCCCGGGCAATAGGGGATCATGGGGCCCCTGTGTCCTTGCCCAAACTCAAAAAAGCCTATGAAAAAGGTACCAGGGGCATCTCATGGGGCCCCCTACTGACCCCGGGCCCTCGGGCAGTGCCTGAGTTTCTAAATGGTCAGTCCGCCCCTGGGCTGCACTACATGTGACAGAGCAGCGGACGGGACAGTGTGGGGTGGTGCGAGTTGCACGTTTTGCTGCGTTTGTCACCCGTTTTTTCATGTGGCAAAATGTGCGTTTGCTTCTGTGAGTCCTGAGCCTGTCTGAAGGGATGCTGGGGTAGCCAGGCAAATGCCTGCAAGCGGAGATCCCGGGGTCGCTATAAAAAAAAATAAATAAAAAAATAGGTGCGCGCCGATGAGGCAAGTGTGAGGTGTGCGCGCCCATGAGGCAAGTGTGAGGTGTGCGCGCCCATGAGGCAAGTGTGAGGTGTGCGCGCCCATGAGGCCAGTGCGGGAAGTGCGCGCCGATGAGGTCAGTGCGAGGTGTGCGCGCCAATGAGGCCAGTGCGAGGTGTGCGCGCCGATGAGGCCAGTGCGCGCCAATGAAGCCAGTGCGGGAAGTGCACACCGATGAGGCCAGTGCGGGAAGTGCGCGCCAATGAGGCCAGTGCGGGAAGTGCGCGCCAATATGAGGCCAGTGCGGGAAGTGCGCGCCGATGAGGCCGGTGCGGGGTGTGCGCGCCGATGAGGCAAGTGCGAGGTGTGCGCGCCGATGAGGCAAGTGCGAGGTGTGCGCGCCGATGAGGCAAGTGCGAGGTGTGCGCGCCGATGAGGCAAGTGCGAGGTGTGCGCGCCGATGAGGCAAGTGCGAGGTGTGCGCGCCGATGAGGCAAGTGCGAGGTGTGCGCGCCGATGAGGCAAGTGCGAGGTGTGCGCGCCGATGAGGCAAGTGCGAGGTGTGCGCGCCGATGAGGCAAGTGCGAGGTGTGCGCGCCGATGAGGCAAGTGCGAGGTGTGCGCGCCGATGAGGCAAGTGCGAGGTGTGCGCGCCGATGAGGCAAGTGCGAGGTGTGCGCGCCGATGAGGCAAGTGCGAGGTGTGCGCGCCGATGAGGCAAGTGCGAGGTGTGCGCGCCGATGAGGCCAGTGCGGGAAGTGCGCGCAGATGAGGCCAGTGCGGGAAGTGTGCGCCGATGAGGTCAGTGCGAGGTGTGCGCGCCAATGAGGCAAGTGCGGGAAGTGCGCGCCAATGAGGCCAGTGCGAGGTGTGCGCCAATGAGGCCAGTGCGAGGTGTGCGCGCCAATGAGGCCAGTGCGAGGTGTGCGCGCCAATGAGGCCAGTGCGAGGTGTGCGCGCCAATGAGGCCAGTGCGAGGTGTGCGCGCCAATGAGGCCAGTGCGAGGTGTGCGCGCCAATGAGGCCAGTGGGAAGTGCGCGCCAATGAGGCCAGTGGGAAGTGCGCGCCAATGAGGCCAGTGGGAAGTGCGCGCCAATGAGGCCAGTGGGAAGTGCGCGCCAATGAGGCCAGTGGGAAGTGCGCGCCAATGAGGCCAGTGCGGGAAGTGCACGCCAATGAGGCCAGTGCGGGAAGTGCACGCCAATGAGGCCAGTGCGGGGTGTGCGTGCCGATGAGGCAAGTGCGGGAAGTGCGCGCCAATGAGGCCAGTGCGGGAAGTGCACGCCAATGAGGCCAGTGCGGGAAGTGCACGCCAATGAGTCCTGATGGGCTGCTGGAGACCACTGTAGTAGATGGTGCTACTACACAGATAGGCACAATGTTTTGGGTCCTGCTTAGTCTTTCTCTCAGAATAGCACCAGTTGCACAGCTACCGACGTACAGGATGATGTCTTTTGGCACACTGACTTATGAAGGTCGGTGCTCCCTGTGACTGTGTGTGCAGCCTTGTGATGCCATCTGTTGGTGTGTTACAAACTTTAGCACCCTAGAGAGGGGATATCCGGCGACCACCAACTTTCTGTATTTTTGATATATAGGAGTGTAAAAAGGAGGTATGACTAAGGTCCAGGGAAGGACACAGATAGGTGGAGGGCGTAGGGGGGTACAAATATATTCTTCATTGGGTATATAAGGAAAAGGGGAAGAGAAGAGGGCAGAGAGGCGGTCCCTGGTGGACTTGATCCCGATAGAACCACCTAGCTGTAGACGCCGGCAGTGGCCTGTTCCTCGGTGTCCCCACATCCAATGCAGGGCTATGGGCTCTGCACTGGTCTTTATGGCATCAGGGAGCATCTGACTGCTAGAGTGTAGGGGAGAAGAGGCTCCGGGGGCACCGGGCTTACAGCCTGGAGGGACCAAGTGGGAGCATGGCATCAGGTAAATATAATTTAGTTTCCCCCCCCCCACCATTGCAGTGCGGAGGGAGGGGGCAGCCCCATTACAAGGGAGTGTTTTTTTCTTTCCCCGGGGTTCAAGGCGGCGGGTGATGAAACTTTCCAGCGACCACAATAAACGGGAATCAGATTACGCTGTGGCCCCCCTTTATCAATATTCGTGATTTGCTCTGAAACTCTTCATGGAAGGATGAGGATGACATTCAGCGAATATTCCTCTGCGGTGAATCCCCGAAGCGCGGAGATCAGGCTGCAGACAGTGACACGGCCTGAACACGGGCGCCGCGGACACAACCGCCTTCATGTGGTTTGCTGCAGACACTTCAACCGCTCACTGCCAACACCCAACAATTCCAGGAACAAGTCGGGGGCGGGGCTTTGGTGCCAAAGGTAAAGCAGAACTGAAGTTCTATTTCTGAGATTGCAAGTAAAGTCAGTCAGGCAGCGCAGGCAGCACAGCCGCTGAACAAAGGGGATCAAAGCAGCTGTATGGCTGTAAAAAACCAAAAAAAACAAAAAAAACCAAAAACTAAACAAATGTGCTCTGTGCTGCACTTGCTTTAGGCCGCTGAAGCTGGTAAAACACAAGAGAATTCATTGGACGCTCTATCAAAGTCACCTGACCCGGTCTCCTTCAATCACAGAGCTCTGAGGGCTACAAAAGGTAGCCGGATCTTTAAGAATGGGAGGGAATGTGGTGAGAGTAACTCAGCAATAGCTGCTGTGGCTTCCAGAAGGTTTCCCCCGCCTGCAGTGGTTTCCAGAAGGTTCCCCCCGCCTGCTGTGGCTTCCAGAAGGTTTCCCCCCCCCCTGGGTTGCTGTGGCTTCCAGAAGGTTCCCCCCGCCTGCTGTGGTTTCCAGAAGGTTCCCCCCGGCTGCTGTGGCTTCCAGAAGGTTTCCCCCCCCCCCGGGGCTGCTGTGGCTTCCAGAAGGTTCCCCCGGCTGCTGTGGCCTCCAGAAGGTTCCACCTGGGCTGCTGTGGCTTCCAGAAGGTTCCCCCCCAGGCTGCTGTGGCTTCCAGAAGGTCTCCCCCTGGGCTGCTGTGGCTTCCAGAAGGTTTCCCCCCCCCCTGGGTTGCTGTGGCTTCCAGAAGGTTCCCCCCGCCTGCTGTGGCTTCCAGAAGGTTCCCCCCCCCCCCCCCCCGGGTTGCTGTGGCTTCCAGAAGGTTCCCCCCGCCTGCTGTGGTTTCCAGAAGGTTCCCCCCGCCTGCTGTGGCTTCCAGAAGGTTTCCCCCCCCCCCGGGTTGCTGTGGCTTCCAGAAGGTTCCCCCCGCCTGCTGTGGCTTCCAGAAGGTTTCCCCCCCCCCTGGGTTGCTGTGGCTTCCAGAAGGTTCCCCCCGCCTGCTGTGGCTTCCAGAAGGTTCCACCCACCTGCTGTGGCTTCCAGAAGGTTCCTCCCCGGGCTGCTGTGGCTTCCAGAAGGTTCCCCGGGCTGCTGTGGCTTCCAGAAGGTCTCCCCCTGGGCTGCTGTGGCTTCCAGAAGGTTCCCCCCCCCCCCCGGGTTGCTGTGGCTTCCAGAAGGTTCCCCTTCCCTGCTGTGGCTTCCAGAAGGTTCCCCCCCCGGGCTGCTGTGGCTTCCAGAAGGTTCCCCCCCCGGGCTGCTGTGGCTTCCAGAAGGTCCCCCCCCCGGGCTGCTGTGGCTTCCAGAAGGTTCCCCCCGGGCTGCTGTGGCTTCCAGAAGGTCCCCCCCCGGGCTGCTGTGGCTTCCAGAAGGTCCCCCCCCGGGTTGCTGTGGCTTCCAGAAGGTTTCCCCCCCCGCCTGCTGTGGCTTCCAGGAGGTTCCCCCCGCCTGCTGTGGCTTCCAGGAGGTTCCCCCGCCTGCTGTGGCTTTCAGAAGGTTCCTCCCTGCCTGCTGTGGTTTCCAGAAGGTTCCCCCCGCCTGCTGTGGCTTCCAGAAGGTTTCCCCCCCCCCCTGGGTTGCTGTGGCTTCCAGAAGGTTCCCCCCGCCTGCTGTGGTTTCCAGAAGGTTCCACCCACCTGCTGTGGCTTCCAGAAGGTTCCTCCCCAGGCTGCTGTGGCTTCCAGAAGGTCCCCCCCCCCCGGGTTGCTGTGGCTTCCAGAAGGTTCCCCTTGCCTGCTGTGGCTTCCAGAAGGTTCCTCCCCGGGCTGCTGTGGCTTCCAGAAGGTTCCCCCCCGAGCTGCTGTGGCTTCCAGAAGGTTCCCCCCCGAGCTGCTGTGGCTTCCAGAAGGTTCCCCCCCGAGCTGCTGTGGCTTCCAGAAGGTTCCCCCCCAGGCTGCTGTGGCTTCCAGAAGGTTCCCCCCCCGGGCTGCTGTGGCTTCCAGAAGGTCCCCCCCCGGGCTGCTGTGGCTTCCAGAAGGTCCCCCCCAGGCTGCTGTGGCTTCCAGAAGGTTCCCCCCCGGGCTGCTGTGGCTTCCAGAAGGTCCCCCCCTGGGCTGCTGTGGCTTCCAGAAGGTTCCCCCCCCCCGCCTGCTGTGGCTTGCAGGAGGTTCCCCCGCCTGCTGTGGCTTGCAGGAGGTTCCCCCGCCTGCTGCAGCTTCCAGAAGGTCTCCCCAGCTGCTGTGGCTACCAGAAGGTCTCCCCAGTCCGCTCTGCCCCCCTCCCCAAAACTTATCTGAACCCCACTATGATCCAGTGATGTGCACAAGAGCTCTCTGGGAATTCTCCCTCCTCATTGGCTAAGACAGCAGTGGGAGCCACTGTCAATCACAACCAGTCAGCCAATGAGGACCTCTCCACGGCTCAGGACCTCTCCACGGCTCTGCGTGTGAATGGACATGCACAGCAGCGGCTCAGGAGCAAGCATGCTCGGATGCCCTCGTAGCAAGCTGCTTGCACTGGGGTCACTTGGCTGGAGGGAGGGGCCACGGGCGCCAGCGGGGGACCCGAGAGCAGGATCCGGTTGTGCAAAAGCATTACAGAGCAGATATGTATGACATGATTGTTATTCTTTCATTTCACTTTATCCACAAGAGGAGTTCCCCTACCTTGCTGCGGTACTTGTTGTGTTCTCTGTAGGGCCAGCGTCCTGCGAGGATTCGTCTTACACCCATCTTTCCCCATGAGGTGGGCTTTCCAGGTCTGCAAGCACACAGAACATATGTCACATGTCCAGGTCACATGTACACCGCGGAACATGGCTGGAAATATCCACATCAGGTGCCAAAGAAATCACATTTTTAGAAAAAAAAAAAAAAGTTTTTTTGTTCCCCAAAACACTCTCCTACTTTCCTCGCCCCCAATACATTTACATGACAGTAACTAAAGCAAAGATTTTTGGATCGTGGCGCTGCGTTAATCTGATGGACAATTGCGCGGCCATGCAACGGTGACCATAAATTACATTTACGTCCTTTTTTCCCCACAAATTGGGCTTTCTTTTGGTGGTATTTGCTCCCCTGCGGTTTTTATTTTTTGCTCTATAAACAAAAAAAGACCGATAGTTTTGGAAAAAAAACTAAATATTTTTGACTTTTTGCAATAAAACATTTAAAAAAAAATCAAATTAAGTCATAAATTTAGGCCAAATGGATTTTTTTTTTTTAGCGAAGACACGGAGCAGAATACAATTCGTGTAAATTAATTGGTTTATGTGAAAGTTATAGCATCTACAAATGGCGGTATAGAGACTGGGAATCTTAGTAATGGCGGTGATCAGCGACTTATAGCGGGACTGCGGTGGGCATTCTGACACTGGGGGGGGGCTAACTGCCAATGACACCCCCAGTGACACTAATACAGTGATCAGTGCTAATACAAAGCACTGACTGTACTGACACTGCGTAGGAAGGGGTTAACATCTGGGGCCATCAAAGGGTTAACTGTGTGCTGTGTTACTAGGGAGACATGCTGTGCAGAGATACAAGGCAGCATGTCCTTGCTGACAAAAGAGAGATCTGTCTTTACATACAGGTCTCTCCACTGTCAGCTTTCCTCGACGATCGCCGGGTGGGAAATATCACAACGTGACCCGATGATTGACATCCCTAGCCGCCAATGGTGGCTGCAGGTAGGGCGGTGCATGCTCCCCCTATCCAGAAATGCAAATTATATATATATATATATATATACACACACAGACACACATATACAGTTGCAAGAAAAAGTATGTGAACCCCTTGGGATTCCGTGGAGTTTTGCATGAATTGGGCATAAAATGTGCTCTGAACGTCATCTAAGTCACAACAATAGAAGAACACAGTCTGCTGAACATAATACTACACAAACATTAGATGTTGCCATGGTTTAATTGCACATAACATGTAAACATTCACAGTGCAGGGAGGAAAAAGTATGTGAACCTTTGGACTTAATAACTGGTTGACCCTCCTTTGGCAGCAATAACCTCAACCAAACATTTCCTGTAGTTGCAGATCAGACCTGCACAACGATCTGGAGTCATTTTGGACCACTCCTCTTCACAAAACTGTTTCAGTGTAGCAATACTCTTGGGATGTCTGGTGTGAATCGCTCTCTTAAGGTCATGCCACAGCATTTCAATGGGGTTGAGGTCAGGACTCTGACTGGGCCACTCCAGAAGGCGTATTCTGTGCTGTTGCAGCCATTGTTTTGTTGAATGACTTGTATGCTTTGGGTCATTGTCCTGTTGCATCACCCATCCTCTGCAGAGCTTCAGTTGGCGGACAGATGGTCGTACGTTTTCCTGCAAAATGTCTTGATAAACTCTGGAATTCATTTTCCCATCAATGACAACAATCCGTCCAGCCCTGAGGCAGCAAAGCAGCCCCAAACCATGATGCTCCCTCCGCCATGTTTCACAGTGGGGATGAGGTTTTGATGTTGGTGTGCTGTGCCTTTTTTTCTCCACACATAGTGTTGTGTGTTCTTCCCAAACAACTCAATCTTGGTTCCATCTGTCCACAGTATATTCTGCCAGTAGTGCTGTGGAACATCCAGGAGCTCTTTTGCAAACTTCAAACGTGCTGCAATCTTCTTTTTGGACAGCAATGGCTTCCTCCGTGGTGTCCTCCCATGTACTCCATTCTTGTTTCATGTTTTCCTTATTGTAGATGTGTCAACAAAAATGTTAGCATGTGCCAGAGATTTCTGTAGGTCTTTAGCTGACACTCTGGGATTCTTCTTTACCTCATGCAGCATTCTGCGCTGTGCTCTTGCAGTCATTTTTACAGGACGACCACGCCTAGGGAGAGTAGCAACAGTGCTAAACTTTCTCCATTTGTAGACAGTCTGTCTTACCGTGGACACAGGAACATCAAGGCTCAAGGAGATACTTTTGTAACCCTTTCCAGCTTCATGCAAGTCAACCATTCTTGATGGTAGGTCTTCTGAGAGCTCTTTTCTGCGAGGCATGGTTCACATCAGACAGTGCTTCTTGAAACCAGTAAACCCAAAACAGGTGTCAGCAACACATCCAATATCATCACACTGATTGGAGTCAAGGTTGGCTCACTCCTGGCTCCAGTTAGCTCTGGGAGAAGTCATTAAGCTCGGGCCTCACATACTTTTTCCTCCCTGCGCTGTGAATGTTTACATGTTATGTGCAATTAAACCATGGCAACATCTAATGTTTGTGTAGTATTATGTTCAGCAGACTGTGTTCTTCTATTGTTGGGACTTCGATGACGTTCAGAGCACATTTTATGCCCAATTCATGCAAAACTCCACGTAATCCCAAGGGGTTCACATACTTTTTCTTGCAACTGTATACAAACACACACATGTGATTTTGCGCAGCCCTGCCGCCCTGTAGCAGTACTCCTACTATGGTGCGGTGGGGAAGCGGTTAATGAAGGTGTGGCGCTCAGAGCTGGCCCAGGCTGGATGGGAGTTGCTGGCCGAGGCTGGATGGGAGTTGCTGGCCGAGGCTGGATGATGGGAGTTGCTGGCCGAGGCTGGATGATGGGAGTTGCTGGGTGGAGGGAGATGACACAATAGTCTCCACTACACGCTGTTAGTACATATAAACACGCCAAGCCCTCTGCTGATAAACGAGGGACCATAGCAGGTGCTGCCCAGCCCTCCCGTGTACACAGACGCTGTATCTGCTCTGCCATGAGCTCAGCACAGAAATGAAGATTTCTGTATAAATGGTAATATACAGTTTAGGGCTCATTCACACCACGGTGCCGAGACGTCAGTTTTTCTGCCCGCGTTCTGCAAGGACACAACAAAATCAATGGTTGTCTATGTGCCCTGTTCACACCACAACACTGGGATCACACGCAGGTTGTTTTCTGCGCAGGAATCCACAACGCCTATAAAACTCATGGCAGCGCGCGTGAAAACGGATGTCTCTGCAAGTGCAATCTGCACATCAGTTTCCATCAGTTTTTCTGCACGTATGGTGTGAACGGGGCCGTAGAGCGGATTCACACGTTTGAAGCTCCGGTTTCACAGCTAATTGACAGAGTAGTTGTTCAGCGATTCAGATCAGGTTTACATCGGGTTCAGGACAGGATTATCCTGTTCACACATATGCGGTTCTCATAGAGGTCAGCAGCCTTTAATCCACATCTGAACCGGACTGCACTGCTCGGAAATTGGACAGGACTCTTTTTCATAGTTAGTCTGGCTGAAAAAAGACAAAAATCCATCCAGTTCAACCATTAAAAAAAAAAAAAAGAAGAAGATATAAAAAAAAGTTATAAAAAAGAAAAAAAAGTTCTAATCCTCCACCCACAGCTGATCCAGAGGAAGGCAAAAAAGGGAGCGCACTTTGTGTTCTTTATTCAGCCTGAGTGCAATACAGTGATATAGGAATCATTCAATCACTCTTGTCCCCGGGGCACGTCCTTGTCCCGGCCCCCCCGGGGCACGTCCTTGTCTCGGCCCCCCCCGGGGCACGTCCTTGTCTCGGCCCCCCCCGGGGCACGTCCTTGTCTCGGCCCCCCCCGGGGCACGTCCTTGTCTCGGCCCCCCCCGGGGCACGTCCTTGTCTCGGCCCCCCCCCCGGGGCACGTCCTTGTCTCGGCCCCCCCCGGGGCACGTCCTTGTCTCGGCCCCCCCCGGGGCACGTCCTTCGTCTCGGCCCCCCCGGGGCACGTCCTTCGTCTCGGCCCCCCCCGGGGCACGTCCTTCGTCTCGGCCCCCCCCGGGGCACGTCCTTCGTCTCGGCCCCCCCCCCCCGGGGCGCAGGTCTTTGTCTCGGCCCCCCGGGGCTCACGTCTTTGTTTCGGCCCCCCGGGGCACACGTCCTTGTCTCGGCCCCCCGGGGCACATCCTTGTCTCGGCCCCCCCGGGGCACATCCTTGTCTCGGCCCCCCCGGGGCACATCCTTGTCTCGGCCCCCCCGGGGCACATCCTTGTCTCGGCCCCCCCGGGGCACGTCTTCGTCTCGGGCCCCCCCCCGGGGCAGGTCTTTGTCTTGGCCCCCCCAGGGCACGTCTTTGTCTCGGCCCCCCCGGGGCACGTCTTTGTCTCGGCCCCCCCCCCCGGGGCACGTCTTTGTCTCGGCCCCCCCCGGGGCACGTCTTAGTCTCGGCCCCCCCCGGGGCACGTCTTAGTCTCGGCCCCCCCCGGGGCACGTCTTAGTCTCAGCCCCCCCCGGGGCACGTCTTAGTCTCAGCCCCCCCCGGGGCACGTCTTAGTCTCAGCCCCCCCCGGGGCACGTCTTAGTCTCAGCCCCCCCCGGGGCACGTCTTAGTCTCAGCCCCCCCCGGGGCACGTCTTAGTCTCAGCCCCCCCCGGGGCACGTCTTAGTCTCAGCCCCCCCCGGGGCACGTCTTAGTCTCAGCCCCCCCCGGGGCACGTCTTAGTCTCAGCCCCCCCCGGGGCACGTCTTAGTCTCAGCCCCCCCCGGGGCACGTCTTAGTCTCGGCCCCCCCGGCCACGTCTTTGTCTCGGCTCCTGAGGATTTAATTGCTCCATGGGTTACTTGGACCGGCACCGCCCAGCGTCGGCTTACTCTCGGGTCGGCCAACTAACGACCTTTTCTATCGCTCTTTTTCTTCTTAAAATATATTTACTGTAAAAGCCGGAACATGAACCCGTTCCCCTCTCTGCCGAGGGCCCTTCCATTTAATCTGTCCTCTGGAATGAAATATCACGTAACAAAGAGAAGCCCCTCGCACTCGCTTCCCCCCTCGCACTCGCTTCCCCCCTCGCACTCGCTTCCCCCCTCGCACTCGCTTCCCCCCTCGCACTCGCTTCCCGCTCCCCATTACAGAAACGCACACGACATGAAGGCGACGCTGGAATCCAAGCGGGGGGGAGGAGCCGAGCCGAGCACAGAATGCCTTTATGTGAAATTATAACTCTGTGTCCTTTAATACAGGTGCTGCGCTGAGATCACTTACCAAAACCAGGGAAAGAAATATTGAGTTCTAAAATGGGGGGCCCAGAGGGTAAACCCCGCCCCCCCACCCAACCCCCCCTTCTATTCATTACAGTAAACTCCAGCGAGCAGCTTGTGCAGAGATACATAAACCACCTTACATTGTCTCTGCATTGAAACTGAATCATAAAACACAATACTGGCATCCTACAACTGCCATTGTGGAGAAAACTCGGGGCTGGGCAAGCGGCAGTTACCCTCAAGTCACCCTCAAGTCACCCTCAAGTCACCCTCAAGTCACCCTCAAGTCACCCTCATCTGCTCCTTTTTTTGTCTTATTTGGTTTTTTTTTTGCAAAACAAATATTGTGTAAATCCATCTATCGTGTGTCTTCTTCTGGAATCTCGGTGATCTTTGTGTATTTCTTCCAGATCTGCGCCGTCATCTAGTGTGAGACTTCCTGGTATAAAGACCGCTCACTGCTGCTCTCTCCCCTTGTGCAGAGGGACTGGTCTTGTCTCCGCCCCCTCCTGTATTGGGTAGAGCCTGCTGGGCCCCTGCTACAGCTCTGCTCTCGCTCTTTGTGAAGGGTGACTGGTCTTGTCTCTGCCCCCTCCTGTAAGGGGCCCCTCCCAGAGCTCTGCTCTCGCTCTTTGTGCAGGGTGATTGGTCTCGTCTCTGCCCCCTCCTGTAAGGGGCCCCTCCCAGAGCTCTGCTCTCGCTCTTTGTGCAGGGTGACTGGTCTTGACTCCACCCCTCTTGTACTGGGCCCCTCCCACAGCTCTGCCTTCTCTCTCTTTGTGAAGGGTGACTGGTCTTGTATCTGCCCCCTCCTGTACTGGGCCCCTCCCACAGCTCTGCTCTCTCTCTTTGTGCAGGGTGACTGGTCTTGACTCCACCCCTCTTGTACTGGGCCCCTCCCACAGCTCTGCTCTCTCTCTTTGTGCAGGGTGACTGGTCTCATCTCTGCCCCCTCCTGTAAGGGGCCCCTGCCACAGCTCTGCTCTCTCCTTGTGCAGAGTGACTGGTCTCATCTCTGCCCCCTCCTGTAAGGGGCCCCTGCAACAGCTCTGCTCTCTCTCCTTGTGCAGGGTGGCTGATCTTGCCTCCACCCCCTCCTGTAGTTTTCTGTGGTGGGTGGAGCCTGCTGGGCCCCACCCATAGCTCTGCACTCTCTCCTTGGGCAGGGCGGCTGGTCTTGACTCCACCCCCTCCTGTAGTTTTCAGTACTGGGTGGAGCCTGCTGGGCCCCCACCCATAGCTCTGCTCTCTGCACAGGCTATGTACAGCACAGTAATGATGTCACCACTGTAAAGGCTGACTGGTCTGGTCTCCACCCCCTTCTGTACTGGGCCCCTCCCACAGCTCTGCTCTTGCTCCTTGTGCAGGGTGACTGGTCTTGTCTTCGCCCCCTCCTGTAGTTTTCTGTTGTGGGTGGAGCCTGCTGACCCCCTCCCACAGCTCTGCTTTCTACATTGGCTATGTACAAATGTTCAGGCCGGGTCCTGAATGGGGAGGAGTCTTGGATTGTCAGCTGCCTGTCCAGAAGAGTAGAAAAACCCACAAATACAGATGGGGGGGGTCATTTAGGGTTAATGTACGAACAACATGGCCAATCTGTGCTGAAGGGATCCACTTATTTACTGTCAATGGATTCAGGAAAGGCGGAGATCACGTTTTTTGGTAAAGTAGGAACACCTTTCATAGTATATATGATAAAAATAATGAATATTACCTCTTCTCCGGGAGAAAAGTTTTCATGGCACAAAGGACATCTGTTTGCAACTTTGTCTCCTTTTGCAGCTACAAAAGAAGAATATAAAATGAGCAAACATCGACCAATCACATCACTGCAATTCAACGTGAGCAACCAGTTAGAACAGTTCTAATGACAATCTCTGCATGAAAGTGTTACTAAACCCCGGACCCCCCCATTTACTATACCCGCTCTCCCCGGACCCCGCATTCCCTATATCCGCTCTCCCCGGACCCCGCATTCACTATACCCGCTCTCCCCGGACCCCGCATTCCCTATATCCGCTCTCCCCGGACCCCGCATTCACTATATCCGCTCTCCCTGGACCCCGCATTCACTATATCCGCTCTCCCCGGACCCCGCATTCACTATATCCGCTCTCCCCGGACCCCGCATTCACTATATCCGCTCTCCCCGGACCCCGCGTTCCCTATATCCGCTCTCCCCGGACCCCGCATTCACTATATCCGCTCTCCCCGGACCCCACATTCACTATATCCGCTCTCCCCGGACCCCGCATTCACTATATCTGCTCTCCCCGGACCCCGCGTTCCCTATATCCGCTCTCCCCGGACCCCGCAGTCACTATACCCGCTCTCCCCGGACCCCGCGTTCCCTATATCCGCTCTCCCCGGACCCCGCGTTCCCTATATCCGCTCTCCCCGGACCCCGCATTCACCGTATCCGCTCTCCCCGGACCCCGCATTCACCATATCCGCTCTCCCCGGACCCCGCGTTCACTGTATCCGCTCTCCCCGGACCCCGCATTCCCTATATCCGCTCTCCCCGGACCCCGAATTCACTGCATCCACTCTCCCCGGACCCCGCATTCACTGTATCCGCTCTCCCCGGACCCCGCATTCACTGTATCCGCTCTCCCCGGACCCCGCATTCACTGTATCCGCTCTCCCCGGACCCCGCATTCACTGTATCCGCTCTCCCCGGACCCCGCATTCACTGTATCCGCTCTCCCCGGACCCCGCGTTCACTGTATCCGCTCTCCCCGGACCCCGAATTCACTGCATCCGCTCTCCCCGGACCCCGCATTCACTATATCCGCTCTCCCCGGACCCCGCATTCACTATATCCGCTCTCCCCGGACCCCGCATTCACTGTATCCCCTCTCCCCGGACCCCCCCATTCACTGTATCCGCTCTCCCCGGACCCCGCATTCACTGTATCCCCTCTCCCCGGACCCCGCATTCACTGTATCCCCTCTCCCCGGACCCCACGTTCGCTATCTCCGCTCTCCCCAGACCCCGCGTTCGCTATCTCCGCTCTCCCCAGACCCCGCGTTCGCTATCTCCGCTCTCCCCAGACCCCGTTTTCGCTATATCCGCTCTCCCCGGACCCCGCGTTCGCTATATCCGCTCTCCCTGGACCCCGCATTCACTATATCTGGTCTCCAACAGTACACAGAACAGTCTTGTGACTTCTATCAGTGTCCAGCAGAGCACTGGTTTAAGCTTGTAGGAGTTTTCTTTCTGCTCTAGGAGGATGCAGAACCCCTGACCCTCTGTCTAGACAGTGCTGACTGGCCCTCTGCTGATCACAAACCCAAGAAAAAACAAAACAAAAAAAACTCGCGTAATACACACCAGACTGAGCATGTGTAGTGTCTCTAAACAATATCTCTTATCAGGAGATTAGGGGAGGGGGGCACTGGAAGGGGAGGAACAGAAAAGACAGGATCAAACAGCCTTTTTACACAATGCGGAGGATTAACCCCTTGGGTTCCACAGTGAGTATAACCAGCATGCTTTGCTGCCTCTACAGACTGATTGTACTGTTGGGGGTTTAGGAACACTTTAAGGCTCGGGGTACGAGGCAGCACTCCGCCTACACTGACATCAGCCTTCAGTCCCAAAGCGTCAGCAGAAACTAGCGGGAAGTTTAAAGGCGCTCAATGGCTGCTGCAAATGAAGTATTTCCCTGCTCCGCCCGACCCACCTACCCACAGAGCGAACCTACAGAGGCGGGGCAAACGCTCACACAATGCAGGCCCCTCTAGACCTGGAAAGCTCTCTGTGGGTCACTTGTTGCTAGTCTGAGAAGTCTAGTCCGCGGCCCACACAGAACCCACCGGCCACACGTGGCTTCCAGGCCATTTCGCGGCCCACACAGAACCCACCGGCCACACGTGGCTTCCAGGCCATTTCGCGGCCCACACAGAACCCACCGGCCACACGTGGCTTCCGGGCCATTTCGCGGCCCACACAGAACCCACCGGCCACACGTGGCTTCCAGGCCATTTCGCGGCCTACACAGAACCCACCGGCCACACGTGGCTTCCGGGCCATTTCGCGGCCCACACAGAACCCACCGGCCACACGTGGCTTCCAGGCCATTTCGCGGCCCACACAGAACCCACCGGCCACACGTGGCTTCCGGGCCATTTCGCGGCCCACACAGAACCCACCGGCCACACGTGGCTTCCGGGCCATTTCGCGGCCCACACAGAACCCACCGGCCACACGTGGCTTCCAGGCCATTTCGCGGCCCACACAGAACCCACCGGCCACACGTGGCTTCCGGGCCATTTCGCGGCCCACACAGAACCCACCGGCCACACGTGGCTTCCGGGCCATTTCGCGGCCCACACAGAACCCACCGGCCACACGTGGCTTCCGGGCCATTTCGCGGCCCACACAGAACCCACCGGCCACACGTGGCTTCCGGGCCATTTCGCGGCCCACACAGAACCCACCGGCCACACGTGGCTTCCAGGCCATTTCGCGGCCCACACAGAACCCACCGGCCACACGTGGCTTCCGGGCCATTTCGCGGCCCACACAGAACCCACCGGCCACACGTGGCTTCCGGGCCATTTCGCGGCCCACACAGAACCCACCGGCCACACGTGGCTTCCGGGCCATTTCGCGGCCCACACAGAACCCACCGGCCACACGTGGCTTCCAGGCCATTTCGCGGCCCACACAGAACCCACCGGCCACACGTGGCTTCCAGGCCATTTCGCGGCCCACACAGAACCCACCGGCCACACGTGGCTTCCAGGCCATTTCGCGGCCCACACAGAACCCACCGGCCACACGTGGCTTCCAGGCCATTTCGCGGCCCACACAGAACCCACCGGCCACACGTGGCTTCCAGGCCATTTCGCGGCCCACACAGAACCCACCGGCCACACGTGGCTTCCAGGCCATTTCGCGGCCCACACAGAACCCACCGGCCACACGTGGCTTCCAGGCCATTTCCGCAATGTCCACTTCAACAGAGAAAAGCCAGACTGAGGATAGCCGCCATATAAAAAAACTGCTCCAGAGGAGATGTCTCGATAGAAGAAAAAATGTCTGTCCTCATAGGACACTAGCAAAAAAAAAAATTAAAAATGGAAGTACGCTGTTAACCACCTCCCGTCCGGCCGCTGTATATAAACGGCCAGACGGTGGCAGTGCAGGGCGGGTTGTCATTTATAAACAGCCTCCCCGCCCCCTGCTTGTGCGCACTCCCTAGGAACGCACAGCACCGCGATCCAGTGCCAGCTGTGAAACACCGATCGTTGTACGGGACCTCTGTGTGAGGTCCCGATCATGTGATCACTGACTGGCCAATCAGTGATCACATGCAGAGTAGTAAGCAAGATGTCACTTATGACATCATTGCTTACTACGTGTGAAATCGTTGAATGATCACAGAGATCACATGGTACAGGGCCATTCACAACAGCCTTGTACCATGTGACAAGGTGTGACCAATCACAGCTCACACAGTAGGGAGAGAAGGAGAAATGATTCCTCTTACAGCCTTTATGGGTGTAAAAGCAATCAGTGTAAAAAAAAAAAAAAAAAATCTTCATCACCCCCCACAAGTAGTACAGTGTCACCATGGTGACCCCACACTGCTAGGGTGACAGTATGTAAAAAAAAAAACAAATAATATAAAAAAAAATTAAATAAAAAGGTAAAAAAAGGTTTAAAAATTATAATTTTTGGTTATAAACTAATTTGGGTTATTTTTTTTTTTACTAAAAAGATAATTGAATAAATTTTGGCCGAGATTTATGATGAAATATTATTTGCAAAATTTTATAAGAAAAACACTTTTTTCAAATTTTTTGGACTTTTTCATTTACATAAAAAAAAATAAAACTCCCAGCGGTGAATAAATACCACCAAAATAAAGTTTTATGTGTCTCAGGAAAATGCTAAAAAATTCATATGGGTGCAGTGTTGCATGACCGCGCAATTGTCATTCACAGTGTGATAGCGCTGAAAGCTGAAAATTGGCCTGGGCAGGAAGGGGGGGGGGGGGGGGGGGGGAGTGTCCGGTCAGGAAGGGGGGGGAAAGTGTCCGGACCGGAAGGGGGGGGAAAGTGTCCGGACCGGAAGGGGGGGGGAAGTGTCCGGACCGGAAGGGGGGGGAAAGTGTCCGGACCGGAAGGGGGGGGAAAGTGTCCGGACCGGAAGGGGGGGGAAAGTGTCCGGACCGGAAGGGGGGGGAAAGTGTCCGGACCGGAAGGGGGGGGGAAAGTGTCCGGACCGGAAGGGGGGGGGAAAGTGTCCGGACCGGAAGGGGGGAAGTGTCCGGACCGGAAGGGGGGAAGTGTCCGGACTGGAAGGGGGGAAGTGTCGGACTGGAAGGAGGGGGAAGTGTCGGGCTGGAAGGGGGTGAAAGTGTCCGGACTGGAAGGGGGGAAGTGTCGGACTGGAAGGGGGGGGAGTGTCCGGACTGGAAGGGGGGGGGAGTGTCCGGACTGGAAGGGGGGGAAGTGTCCGGACTTGAGGTGCTTAACGCTCGGTTCACACTACTGCGACCTGAAAGTCACATGACTTTATCAGGTGACTTGGTGGCGATTTGCTGTTGACTTGAGTACTACTTTAATGCGACTTTCATGCAACTCTGCCTGTGGCCAATGAGAATGTGATGTCCAGTAACGTCAGATCCAAATCACATAATTATAGATGAGAATCCGACTTCCATTACAGTCTATGGGCACAAGTCAGATAGAATTCGCCTTGAAGTAGCACCGGAACCTTTTCTAAAGTCTGAGCCACTTCAGTCGTACTAATGAAGACGGCTCCCATTGACAAACATGGGAATTCATAGGTCATGTGACTTGGGGTTGGATCCCAAGTAGCGGCGGTGTGAACCTGACCTTATGAGAGGGTTTTCCTGGGCCGGGCTACAGTTTTGTTTGTTTGAAGGGTCTAACCCTCTTGTAGGCAGCAGGATAACCCAAAGGTGAAGGCATCTAGTGTCCCTCAATGGACTCCAGAAAATGTTTGACTTCCACTTTAAGAGACGCCATTACTGTTCACAAACTGGGCTTCCAAAAACGAAGAGAGGCTGGCCTCTGAGACCCAGAGAGCAAGGCAGCTGGTGGAGGTCGATTGTGTAAGTGGACGCACCCAGACCTCTGTGAATTCAGTCACTGTGAAGTTGGAAGGACTTGGCATGATGTCCATTAAACTGCAACGACATGAGGAAACTTTTAGAGAAGAGTGTGTGAAACACGCCTGTGATCATTGTGTGGCTGGTGGAAGGGTGCCAAGGTGTGGGGGTCAGGGTGTGGGGGCCAGGGTGTGGGGCACGTTCTCCTGCCAGCTGAAGGCGCACGTCTCAACTTCTAACGACTGGCTTTAGAAAGAACCGGCTTTTACAGATCTCAGTGCGGACAAAATGATTCACTGAACGTCCCCAGAGATGGTGGAACCAGCCGACCTGCCATGAACAATCAAACCAAAGCTGCTGTAATGTGGTGGCAGATTCCTCCAGGTCATCAGGTGGAGCAATGGGCCTGATGTGTCACCAGCGATGTTAGTACGGCGGTCTCCCCTGCGGTGCCTTTGTATTGGGACTGGTGGACGCCCCCCCCACCAAAATACGCCGATTTTCTTCTCGGAGCCATTGGCTGCAAGCGTGGGTCAGATGCTGGTTTTCCAGGATGCCCATTCAACAGAAGCCGGTCGTGCGACCAACTTGTGTAGAACAAACAGCTGTACACATGGGCCAAGAATCGTCTGGCTGGTTCCTGTTGAACCGGCTGATTTCGTCCAATTTATGGCCCTGTGTGTACAGGTGAAACTCGAAAAATGAGAATCTGGTGCAAAAGTTCATTTATTTCAGTGCAGCAACTTAAAAGATGAAACTAATATATGAGACTCATTCCATGCAAAGCAAGATAGTTCAAGTGGGATGACTGTGCTTGATTGGCCAGCAAACTCGCCTGACCTGAACCCCACAGAGAATCTATGGGGCATTGCCAAGAGAAAGATGAGAGACATGAGACCGAACAATGCAGAAGAGCTGAAGGCCGCTATTGAAGCATCCTGGTCTTCCATAACACCTGTCTGTGTTGATTTGGGGAGCCATGTCATCTGCTGGTGTTGGTCCTCTGTGCTTCATTAAGTCCAGGGTCAGCGCAGCCGTCTACCAGGAGATTTTGGAGCACTTCATGCTTCCTTCCACAGACCAGCTTTATGGGGATACTGACTTCATTTTCCAGCAGGACTTGGCTCCGCCCACACTGCCAAAGGCACCAAAACCTGGTTCCATGACCGTGGGATTACTGTGCTTGATTGGCCAGCAAACTGGCCTGACCTGAACCCCATAGAGAATCTATGGGGCATTGCCAAGAGAAAGATGAGAGACATGAGACGGAACAATGCAGAAGAGCTGAAGGCCGCTATTGAAGCATCCTGGTCTTCCATAACACCTCAGCAGTGCCACAGGCTGATAGCTTCCATGCCACGCCACATTGAGGCAGTAATTGCTGCAAAAGGGGCCCCAACCAAGTACTGAGTACATATGCAGCTTCTACTTTTCAGAGGTGCGATATTGTTCTATGTACAATCCGTGTTTTATTGATTGCATGGAATATTCTCATTTTCTGAGATTGTGGATTTGGGGTTTTCATGAGCTGTAAGCCATAATCATCACAATGATGACAAATCACGGCTGGAACTATCTTGCTTTGCATGGAATGAGTCTCATATAATATGAAATAATGAAATCAATGAACTTTTGCAGCATATTCTCATTTTTTCAGTTTCACCTGTACATGAGGATGCCTCCTACGAGGAATAGAACATCCGATGCCCACACACCTGGCTGTAAAAATTGTGAGATTCATGTTCTTGTTCAATTTTCCAGCATGCCTACTCAACAGAAACCGGTCGTGCGACCAACTTCTGTAGAACAAACAGCTGGACACATGGGCCGAAAGTCTTCTGGATGAAATCAACCGGTTCAACAGGAACCAGACGACTCTTGGCCCATGTGTCCAGCTGTTTGTTCTACAGAAGTTGGTCGCACGACCGGTTTCTGTTGAGTAGGCATGCTGGAAAATTGAACAAGAACATGAATCTCACAAGTCTCCCGGCCAGGTGTATGGGCATCGGATGTTCTATTCCTCGTAGGAGGCATCCTCATGTATTCGGTTTCTGATCGTTTCAGGTGACCCGGTCTCCTTGTACACACAGGGCCATAAATTGGATGAAATCAACCGGTTCAACGGGAACCAATTTATGGCCCTGTGTGTACAAGGAGACCGGGTCACCTGAAACGATCAGAAAGCGAATACATGAGGATGCCTCCTACAAGGAATATTATAGTGCAGCGCTTATAAAAATTGGTAATAAAATGTGATGCGGGTGTCTGAAGTTAGAATACACAATAAAAATATATATAAAAATAAACGCAGAGAAATGAATATAAAAAACACATAAATATTGTGAAAATAAAGTCCGTGTGACAATCTAAAAGGAACAGGTAATGTTTGTCCCAACACCTGCGTACTATAAGCAATAGAACGAATATTCCAATCAACATTCAAATAAGTGCAAGGAGTGATGCCAATAGGTGACTGCTCTAATCCCAGTAATCCGGTGATGTGCGGAAAAATGGTAAGATTGCACACTCACCAGAGGCGCAATATTAATGCGCATATGAATCAAACAAGTCCGAGGTCCCCTCTGACCTAGGAAGGAAGCCTGGAGTGGATAACCTCTTCCTAGGAATAAAGGCGATGAAGTAGTACTTCTAGAGGTCCCCTTTAGAGCTGCAATGAGGGTCTGCAAAAGGTATCTCTCCTCTGGGCCCTGGGATGGTCACCTTGGGTTCCTGGGGAATCAAGTGCTCGGTACGGAGCAAAAAAATGGTGCCCATAGTGTAGCATTTCACATTCAATTAAGTTTATTTGAATAGTAAAAGGTAAATGAACACACATTTAAAAAATACCCCATAAACCAGGAAAAGGGTGGCTCATGAGGGTATTTAAATTCTCAGGTAGATATATGCAGCTTAAAGCTGCCCAGTGCACTAACTGGCTGGCTTTCTAAGATGGCCGCTGGACCTCCGTGATCCAGCGGCTTGATGTCACGTCTTGCTGGGCTCCTCCTTAACCTCCTTAGCGGTTTTCCCGAGTGTAGCTCGGGGTAAAATTTCAGTACCAAGAGAGGTAACCCCCCCGAGCTACACTCGGGCTTACCATGCGGCGTTCCCCGGGGGTCCCTGCAGCACTTACCTTGTCCTTCGCTCCCACGATGTGTCCCCTGCAGCGTCCCCGGCCATCCGGCTTCCGTGTTCCGGTCCCTGTGACGTCGGGACGTACGGGCGCAGGAACCGGCGGGAAATTTGAAATTTTTAAAAAATTTCATTTTTGCTGTCATTGCTGTTTCAATGCATTTCACATATATTTTGTTCCTACTGCTTTGTCCGGCGCCCTGCCTGCATTTTGACTGTTCTTTCTGCCTGGAAACTTAGAAAAGTCCATGGCGACCAAAAAGCGTCCCTTTACGTCAAAAGCGGTTTTAGAACAGCGATAGTAAATCAGAACCACTTGCAGAATTGAGTGATAACGATTTGTGGGGGAAATTCCTCATCAGACACTGAAAACGATTTTGCGACTTTGCTCAGCGATGTGCGAACTTGCCTCTGTATTTCAAATTTCGGTGTTTTTGGTTTGATTATATTATTGAATTAAATTTATTATTATTTTATTATTATTTTTTATGATTATTTATTAAATTATAATTCATGATTTCGTGTTTCAAGTTTTATCCTCCCCGGGATGTTTACTAGACTCTTGTCCGGACAGATTTCAGGGAGTTATTCCTAAAAATTACAGCCTGCAATAAAAAACTACATATTTCCATGCAAATAAATGGTACCGCTTTCAGCACCAAAAATCGTAAAGAATCATCCCGCCGAGGAGGTTAACGTGTACAAGACGTACATTCTCTAAAGGGGAGTGCCAATCTTATATGATTTTAGAAGGTTATATGGTTTTCCTTTTTAGTCTTCTAGCCGCTTTCCACACTTAAGCGCTCGCTGAACCCGTATCTTCTACAAGGAATATTACATCCGATCCCCATACACCTGGCTGTGAGACTTGTGAGATTCGGGTTCTTGTTCAATAGTGACTCTGTACGGAAAAAGGCTTTGCCGTCTGTCTGCGCCCCTGTAGACGGGTCACATGTGCAGAGCTCAGCGCTTCTGTCATGGCACATGTCCCGCTTACGGCACTTCATCAACTGGAACTGCCGGGGAGCGTCTCCAAATACTGAACTCAACCACGAAGGAGAAAACAAAAAAATAGAAAAGCCGTATTCCAGTCTTGTGGAAAACACACGCAACGTACACAATTCAGATTAAAAAACTTTATTTAAACTACATAAAAAAAAATGAACGGCTGTCTGTCCGAATTCACAGAAATCTATCACCCGTCTGGGACTTACGGTTACAGGTCTTGGCTTTGACGTGCTCCAGCAGATGGTCCTTAGATATGGCCTCTGTGCAACGCTGGCATTTTCCAAACGAGTCCTTGTGGGTGCATTCGGTCAGGAGGTGATCTGTCAGACTGGCGATTTCTACCACCTAGGCAAGAAGAAAAATAGGGGATTACTGCGAATGATGACAAATGTTCCCGACATGCAGCCGGATAGGGGCCCAGCGCTGTGTCTGAGGGCCGGTGAGGGGAAACCACAACAGGTCTCGGTTGGCGTTGCTGCTCTGAATGACGCCCGGTGTCACTGAACCCACCGGGAACACAGGGTGTCAAGGATGTCAAGGGTCTGCCGCCCCCCCCCGCCGGACTCACAGGAGAATGCTGCAGCGACTGGTTCCAAGTCTCTACAGCATTCAAGATTTTTCAGAAGAGGAAGAATTTACTAAAACTGAAGGGTGCAAAATCCGGTGCAGCTCTGCAGAGAAACCAATCGGCTTCCAGGTTCTACAACTTAAAGGATACGTTCACCTTTCATAAGAGGTTACATTCATATTGAGGGCGATTAAGAACGCACCGGCCCCCGAACCCCCACTTTGACAGCTAGCGGGAGATCTCTTCCCCCACTGTCAAATTTTAACCCCTCACCGACCGGGCACTTATAACCCCTTCCTGCCCCCAGGCCAATTTTCAGCTTTCAGCGCTATCACACTTTGAATGACAATTACGCGGTCATGCAACACTGTACCCATATGAAATTTTTTTTTTGTTCACACACATAGAGCTTTCTTTTGGTGGTATTTACTCCCCGTTGGGGGTTTTATGTTTTGCGCTATAAACAAAAAAAGAATAAAAATGTTGGAAAAAAAAAGTTTTTCTTTGTTTCTATTAACATTTTTCTCCACTGATGTGCGTTGATGAGGCAGCACTGATGGGCACTGATACGCAGCACTGATAGGCAGCACTGATGGGCACTGATAGGCAGCACTGATGAGCTGGCACTGATATGTAACAATGATGGGCACTGATAGGCAGCACTGATGGGCACTGATAGGCAGCACTGATGAGCTGGCACTGATATGTAACAATGATGGGCACTGATACACAGCACTGATAGGCAGCACTGATGGGCACTGATAGGCAGCACTGATGAGCTGGCACTGATATGTAACAATGATGGGCACTGATAGGCAGCACTGATGAGCTGGCACTGATATGTAACAATGATGGGCACTGATATGTAACAATAATGGGCACTGACTGGGCCCTGATGATAGGTGCCGATCCCTGCTCTGACAATTGCCGGTTATTGGCAGTACTGTCCTCAGGCTGTGACAGTGTGAGGAAAGTGCATCCGAGAACCGTCAACTGCAATTTCCGGTGATCTGCTGTGTCATTGGACACGGCTCATCACATGGTAAATCACATTGGCCTTTTACCTCATCTCGTGATCAGCTGTGTCCGTAGGACAACTCTGCATAGAAACCAATCGGTTTTCAGATTTTTTTTGTGTGTGAAAGCTTAAAGTGGAGCTCCACCCCAAAGGGGAAGTTCCACTTTAAGTACTGCTCCCCATTAAGGATTGGCACCTTTGGGGAGCGGGTACCTGGATTTGACAAGTACCCGCTCCCACTTCCGGTCCAATCGCCTAGGCGATTGGAAGGTGTCCTCCCTCCCTGTAGTCTTCTGGGACACATGACAGGTCCCAGAAGACTACAGGACCATTCACAAAGCGCATCGCTACTCGCGCATGCGCAGTGGGTATGGCTGTGAAGCCGCAAGCTGTCCCCGCCGGGTGCCCACACTGAAGATGCCGGCGCCTGGAATACAGGACGGCCAGTGAAACGAGCTGTGGGGGACACACCACGGGACCGAGGGACAGGTAAGTGGCTGTTTAAAAGTCAGCAGCTACAGTTTTTGTACAGTTTTTGTAGCTGCTGACTTTTATCTTTTGATAGGTCGAGGGGAACTCCGCTTTAACTGGACAAGCTGAAATGAGAAGCGGATTGGCTCCCATGCACAGCTGCACCATATTTAGTAAATCTCCTCCATAGTGTACATGTGACTGCAGTGCAGCCAATAGATGGTGACCTGTACAAGGGACAGCGCCTGCTGTGATCGGTCCTTAGGAAGGATATCAGGTCTGACAACAGTAATAATCGGCAGGGCCGGGATAAGGGGTGGGCAGGAGGGGCAGCTACCCTGGGCGCTGTATCATATGAGGTGGGGGGCGCTCCATGAAGAGTGCCTACCTACAAGCCAGCAGAGAATTTTGGGCTTGCAAAGGGAATTTATGCTTGGGGTAAGGCCGGGTTCACACTGATGCGGCACGGAATTCTCAGCGTTTTCTGTGCGAATTCCACACCGCATCACAATCACGCCCCATTCGTGCGAACCGCTGCGGGCGTGTATGTTAACAACACCCCGAAAAGCGGTCCACAAAACGCGGTGTGATGTGCAGAATCCCATAGGTGTGAATCCCCATGCGATCCGATTCTAGTGTGGACCAAAGAAAGGGTCCTGCATGTATTTGGTGCGGTGCAATTAGAGCCATACATAACGTACGACTCCGATCGCACTGCACACAAATCACATGTGAGCTGCAGGGAATGCGGTGCGGTTCCTATGTGGATCACATGCGATGTACAGCACCGCATGTATGTGAACCCAGGCTCCGTGTGCACGTTGGGGCTCAGATTTTTTTTTTTTTTTCGGAGGGGAGGGAGAGGATATTTGCTGACACATAATGCCCCAACATTTTGGGGAGAGGGGGGTGGGACGTTTGGCATCTAAGCCCTGGGCGCTAGGTGACCTTGTCCCAGCACTGACAGTAGTGTGCGGAGTTGTACCTGCTTGCAGTGCTCACAGCGTTTCAGCATTGGACAATGCTTCCAGTAATGCAGGTCCAGGCCCTCCTCTGTGAACGACTCGTCTCTCTCCCCGCAGAAAATGCACAAACTGCAAATACAGACATCAGACACGTCATATACATCTCACAGGAAACCAGACAAATGACAAGTCTAACAAACCAAATCTCTCTGACATTGTAACTCATTTAAGATTAACCATTAGTCGCCCGGCCAATGGCCGTTTGGCGGCTTCAAAACAGTCTCTCCACTCCGGGTGCACGCCATTTGGCGTGCTCCCGCACATGCGCAGTTTGCGCTAATGCAGAGCGGCGCAGCAGTGCGATCCGTCACCAGCCGTGCACCTCGGACACGGCCGATGACAGATCCGAGTACCGGCTCCCGTTGCTGGTACCATGTGACCTGCTGTGACCAATCACAGCAGGTCACATGACAGTTGTATACAATGGATGGCTTCATTCATGATGCCATCCATTGTATACTAGTGCCTAGCTGTGAATGGTCACAGCTAATCACATGTCATGTGATTAGCTGTGACCAAATCACAGCTAAGCACGAAAAAAAAAAAAAAAAAAGCTGAATGAATCGATTTCATTCAGGTAAATGCTGGCTTATAGCAAAGTAATTCTTTGCTATAAGCAAATTGTGTAAAAAAAAAAAAAAAAAAAAAAAAAAATACTGATCACTTCCCCAAAGTAGTACAATGTTACTATGGTAACATTGTACTACTTTGGTCATAGTAAAATATGAAAAAAAAATCTTAAAAAAAATAAAAAAAAATGTAATAAAAAATTAAATACTGTATAATAAAAAAATAAAAAAAAATAAAAAAAAAATATATATATATTTTTTTTCATACTGTCACCACTCAGTGTCCCTGTTCACCGCCATGCCAGTTATATGATGACGCTGTACTGCACTGGTGACAGTATGTAAAAAAAAAAATAGTGAAAATAGTTTTTTTTAATTTTCCGAAAAATTATGACAAAAAAATACAACTTCAAAAAACTCGCCATGCCTCTTATGAAGTACGTCGGACTGTCTACTCTGCAAAAAGGGGTCATTTGGGGGATATCTGTACTATTCTGACATTTGGGGGATATCTGTCCTGTCCTGACATTTGGGGGATATCTGTACTGTCCTGACATTTGGGGGATATCTGTACTGTCCTGACATTTGGGGGATATCTGTACTGTCCTGACATTTGGGGGATATCTGTACTGTCCTGACATTTGGGGGATATCTGTACCGTCCTGACATTTGGAGGATATCTGTACCGTTCTGACATTTGGGGGATATCTGTACCGTCCTGACATTTGGGGGATATCTGTACTGTTCTGACATTTGGGGGATATCTGTACTGTCCTGACATTTGGGGGATATCTGTACTGTCCTGACATTTGGGGGATATCTGAACTGTCCTGACATTTGGGGGATATCTGTACTGTCCTGACATTTGGGGGATATCTGTACCGTCCTGACATTTGGGGGATATCTGTACTGTTCTGACATTCTTGGACCTCAAGAAATTAGATTGGCTGTCAGTACTTCAGGATTGATCAATAATCAGATCTATACCATAGTTTGTGAACTCTATAACTTTCCTACAAACTAAAAAATACATCCTAATTTGGGTTATTTTCACCAAAGACATGAAGCAGAATACATCTCGGCCTAAATTTATGAAGAACAATTATTTATTTGTAAACTTTTATAACAGAAATTTAAAAAAACGTGTTTTTTTTCAAAAATTTTGGTCTTTTTTTGTTAATTTAGCAAAAAATAAAAATACCAGCGGTGATTAAATACCACCAAAAGAAAGCTCTAGTGTGAAGAAAATGATAAAATTTTAGTTTGGGTACAATGTTGTATGACCGCGCAATTGTCATTCAAAGTGTGAGAGCGCTGAAACGTGAAAAATGGCCTGGGGGGGGAAGGGGGAAAATTGCCCGGTATTGAAACGGTTAAAGACCAGTCTGCTATTATCCCTACAAGACTGAAAAGCCTCCATAAGCCCACCACTACGGACAACTGAGGCGCTCTTGCTGCCCGGGGGGGGGGGGGGAGGTGAGTTTGGGGGGGGCGACAGGCGGGAAGACCTTGTCCTAAAGTCAAAGAAGTGAAGCCTTTTGTAGAATGGCTTCAGAGGGACACAAAAAAACAAATGGCCAGACAAATGGAACCCCAATAAGGAATACGTATCAAACATTAAAATGGTTGTAAAGGCAGAAGGGTCTTTTACCTTTACAAACACTTTAATATTTGATTCATGTTCCTTACTGGGGTCGACCCACCTGTCATTTCCATGTTCTGTGTACTGTGGGAGACCAGATACAGTGAATGCGGGGTCCGGGGAGAGCGGATATAGTGAATGCGGGGTCCGGGGAGAGCGGATATAGTGAATGCGGGGTCCGGGGAGACCGGATACAGTGAATGCGGGGTCCGGGGAGAGGGGATATAGTGAATGCGGGGTCCGGGGAGAGCGGATATAGTGAACGCGGGGTCCGGGGAGAGCGGATATAGTGAACGCGGGGTCCGGGGAGAGCGGATAGAGTGAACGCGGGGTCCGGGGAGAGCGGATAGAGTGAACGCGGGGTCCGGGGAGAGCGGATAGAGTGAACGCGGGGTCCGGGGAGAGCGGATAGAGTGAACGCGGGGTCCGGGGAGAGCGGATAGAGTGAACGCGGGGTCCGGGGAGAGCGGATATAGTGAATGCGGGGTCCGGGGAGACCGGATATAGCGAATGCGGGGTCCGGGGAGAGCGGATATAGCGGATGCGGGGTCCGGGGAGAGCGGATAGAGTGAACGCGGGGTCCGGGGAGAGCGGATAGAGTGAACGCGGGGTCCGGGGAGAGCGGATAGAGTGAACGCGGGGTCCGGGGAGAGCGGATAGAGTGAACGCGGGGTCCGGGGAGAGCGGATAGAGTGAACGCGGGGTCCGGGGAGAGCGGATAGAGTGAACGCGGGGTCCGGGGAGAGCGGATAGAGTGAACGCGGGGTCCGGGGAGAGCGGATATAGTGAATGCGGGGTCCGGGGAGACCGGATATAGTGAATGCGGGGTCCGGGGAGACCGGATATAGCGGATGCGGGGTCCGGGGAGAGCGGATATAGCGGATGCGGGGTCCGGGGAGAGCGGATATAGCGAATGCGGGGTCCGGGGAGAGCGGATATAGTGAATGCGGGGTCCGGGGAGAGCGGATATAGTGAATGCGGGGTCCGGGGAGAGCGGATATAGTGAATGCGGGGTCCGGGGAGAGCGGATATAGTGAATGCGGGGTCTGGGGAGAGCGGATATAGTGAGTGCGGGGTCCGGGGAGAGCGGATATAGTGAATGCGGGGTCCGGGGAGAGCGGATATAGTGAATGCGGGGTCCGGGGAGAGGGGATATAGTGAATGCGGGGTCCGGGGAGAGCGGATATAGTGAATGCGGGGTCCGGAGAGAGCGGATATAGTGAATGCGGGGTCCGGGGAGAGCAGATATAGTGAATGCGGGGTCCGGGGAGAGCAGATATAGTGAATGCGGGGTCCGGGGAGAGGGGATACAGTTAATGCGGGGTCCGGGGAGAGGGGATACAGTGAATGCCGGGTCCGGGGAGAGCGGATATAGTGAATGCGGGGTCCGGGGAGAGCGGATATAGTGAATGCGGTCAATGTATCAGTGAATGTATCTGCTCTCCCCGGACCCTGCACTCACTATATCCGTTCTCCCTGGACCCCGCACTCACTATATCCGTTCTCCCTGGACCCCGCACTCACTATATCCGTTCTCCCTGGACCCCGCACTCACTATATCCGTTCTCCCTGGACCCCGCATTCACTATATCCGTTCTCCCCGGACCCCGCATTCACTATATCCGTTCTCCCCGGACCCCGCATTCACTATGTGCATATATATCTATCAAATAATAGAGCTGCATAGGTAAGAGGAATGTGAATGTTATTTGATGTTCCTGTGCACACTCAGGAGCTGGAAGACTGTGCGTTATCAGGATGAGGTTGGGCAAGTGATGATGGCGCAGTTGTCAGAACCCACAGGTAAGAATAAGGGGCACATATACATCTTGATTGAGAAAACACAATTATACCCGTCCGAGAATGATCATTGTAATCCTTGTATTGGCCCCGTGGAGGCGTCGCTCTGTAAAGTCACATGATATCAGGGTGAGCGCCACCCATCTGAGGTCACATATTTCTACTTACTTATCTAAGTAAATGGAAGCAGTTGATTGGTCATCAGCAGGTTCTGTGTTCGGAGACAGGGACATCTTCTTGCTACGCTCATCTGAAGAAGGAGAAGTAAATGTAACAACAGCAATGCAAAAAAAAGGTTAATACAACATAAAAAAGCACAAAAAGTCAGAGAGAGCAGAATCCGGAGAGTCTGAAAATCTGGTCACTATTAGCAGGATTGTAACACACTATGGGGTTGTTTTACTAAAACTGGAGAGTACAACCTGAAACCAATCAGCTTCCAGGTTTTATTGTCAAAGCTTCATTGAACAAGCTGAAGCTAGAAGCTGATTGGCTCCCATGCAGAGCTGCACCCGATTTTAGGCTATGGGCAGGTTATGAGCCCCCAAATATCCTAGGTTCCTATAATGGGTTATGGGCAGGACATGGGCCCCCAAATATCCTATGTTCCTATAATAGAATATTTGGGTGCTTATGTCCTGCCCATAGCCCATTGCAGGAACATAGGATATTTGGGGGCCCGTAACCTGCCCATAGTTCATTATAGGAATATAGGATATTTGGGAGCTCATGTCTTGCCCATAGCCAATGTTCCTACAACGGGCTATGGGCAGGACATGATCTCTCAAATATCCTATGTTCCTATAGTAGGCCATGGGCAGGTTACGAGCCCCCAAATATCCTATGTTCCTATAATGGGCTATGGGCAGGACATGATCCCCCAAATATCCTATGTTCATATAATGGGTTATGGGCAGGACATGGGGCCCCCAAATATCCTATGTTCCTATAGTAGGCCATGGGCAGGTTACGAGCCCCCAAACATCCTATGTTCCTATAATGGGCTATGGGCAGTACATGAGCCCCCAAACATCCTATGTTCCTATAATGGGCTATGGGCAGTACATGAGCCCCCAAACATCCTATGTTCCTATAATGGGCTATGGGCAGGACATGGGCCCCCATATATCCTATGTTCCAATAATAGGCCATGAGCAGTACATAAGCCCCCAAACATTCTATGTTCCTATAATGGGCTATGGGCAGTACATGGGCCCCCATATATCCTATGTTCCAATAATAGGCCATGGGCAGTACATAAGCCCCCAAACATTCTATGTTCCTATAATAGGATGTTTGGGGGCTCATTTACTGCCCATTTTCTATGTTCCAATAATAGGCCATGGGCAGTACATAAGCCCCCAAACATCCTATGTTCCAATAATAGGCCATGGGCAGGACATGGACCCCCATATATCTTATGTTCCTATAATAGAATATTTGGGGGCTTATGCCCTGCCCATAGCCCATTATAGGAACATAGGATATTTGGGGGCTCGTAACCTGCCCATGGACAATGTTCCTATAATGGGTTATGGGCAGGACATGAGCCCCCAAATATCCTATGTTCCTCTAATGGGATATGCAGGAAATGGGCCCCCAAATATCCTATAATGGGATATGGGCATGAAATGGGCCCTCAAATACCCTAGAATGGGCTATGGGCGGAAATGGGCCCCCAAATATCCTATGCTCATATAATGGGCTATGGGCAGGAAATGGGCTCCCAAATATCCTATAATGGGATATGGGCAGGAAATGGGCCCTCAAATACCCTAGAATGGGCTATGGGCGGAAATGGGCCCCCAAATATCCTATGCTCATATAATGGGCTATGGGCAGGAAATGGGCTCCCAAATATCCTATAATGGGATATGGGCAGGAAATGGGCTCCCAAATATCCTATAATGGGATATGGGCAGGAAATGGGCCCCCAAATACCCTAGAATGGGCTATGGGCAGGAAATGGGCCCCCAAATACCCTAGAATGGGCTATGGGCAGGAAATGGGCCCCTAAATATCCTAGGTTCTGATTGCTTCCTAAAACTTTTATATAGGTTTTCCATTTACATTATTAAAGTTTACATTTTCATAAACCAGTTGCTGAAAATTATCCATTTAAAAAATGTAAAGTTGCCTAATCTGCTGCAATCCCCACGTGCACCGCATAATGTGAAGGCCCCTGGAACGTCCAATCAGATGGCAGCACTGACACGACTCGTGCCCCATGCCCAGCCTGAGTCAGTCTTTCCATACATGTTCCTCCATGCCGTGTGACACTGGCTGGGATCACGCACAGGTGGAAGAATGATGAGGTCATACGTGAGAGCTGGACTAGGTCACACTAACTAGTAAAGGAACACGGCCTCACAATACCAGCTACAACAACGCAGACCACCCAACCTTCCCAGTGCGAGACTTCCAGCCGAATGGAAGAGCAGAGGATTGCTTAAAAACATCAAAAATCACTTAAAACCCATTTCTGAGCAAAATGCAAAAAGAATAGGCTGGTTACGGTGTGTTCATTAGGGTGCGAATCCTGCTACTGATCCCACATGGAGACCAATCTGAGGAATCTCTGCTCTCAAAGAACATTTTACTTACCTAGTTTTGCTTTGCTTGCTGGCTCTTTTCCCTAAAAAAGAAAGAAAAAAATTAAAATTAATCAACAAAATCCAGCTATACACAAAGGAATACGCAGTGATCTCTGTAAGGAAGGGTCCTTTGTTAAGAGTTTGGGGGCGCAAAGATGCCCCAAGGAAATGTGTGGCCACAGGCAGATGCCTATGAGGCTGTTATTTAACCACTTGCCGTCCGGCCCATGTATATAAACAGCCGGACGGTGGCAGTACAGGGTCGGGTGGCCATTTATAAATGACCTCCCCGCCCCCTGCTTGTGCGCGCTCCCTGCGGACACAGTGGAACACCGATCGCTGTACAGGACCTCTCTGCGAGGTCCCGATCATGTGATCACTGATTGGCCAATCAGTAATCACATGCAGAGTAGTAAGCAAGATGTCACTTCTGACATCATTGCTTACTACGTGTGAAATCTGTGAATGATCTCCGAGATCACATGGTACAGGGCCATTCACAACATCCTTGTACCATGTGACAGAAGGAGAAATGATTCCTCTAACAGCCTTTATGGGTGTAAAAGCAATCAGTGTAAAAAGAAAAAAAAAAAAATCTTCATCACCCCCCACAAGTAGTACAGTGTCACCATGGTGATGCTACTGCTAGGGTGACCGTATGTTAAAATAAATAAATGAAAACATAAAAAAAATAAAATAAAAATGTAAAAAAATGTTTTTTTAAAAATTATAATTTTTGGTTATAAACTAATTTGGGTTATTTTTTTTACTAAAACGATAAAAGAATAAATTTTGGCCGTGATTTGTGATGAAATATTATTTATTTGCAAAATTTTATAAGAAAAACACTTTTTTCAAAATTTTTGGACTTTTTCATTTATATAGCAAAAAAAAAAAAATCCCAGCGGTGAATAAATACCACCAAAATAAAGCTTTATCTGTCTCAGAAAAAGGCAAAAAAAGATGAAAATTGCCCTGGACAGAAAGGGGGTGAAAGTGTCCGGACAGAAAGGGGGTGAAAGTGTTCGGACTGGAAGGGGGGGAAAGTGTCCGGACTGGAAGGGGGGGAAAGTGTCCGGACTGGAAGGGGGGAAAGTGTCCGGACTGGAAGGGGGTGAAAATGTCCGGACTGGAAGGGGGTGAAAATGTCCGGACTGGAAGGGGGGGAAAGTGTCCGGACTGGAAGGGGGGGAAAGTGTCCGGACTGGAAGGGGGGAAAGTGTCCGGACTGGAAGGGGGGGAAAGTGTCCGGACTGGAAGGGGGGGAAAGTGTCCGGACTGGAAGGGGGGGAAAGTGTCCGGACTGGAAGGGGGGGAAAGTGTCCGGACTGGAAGGGGGGGAAAGTGTCCGGACTGGAAGGGGGGGAAAGTGTCCGGACTGGAAGGGGGGGAAAGTGTCCGGACTGGAAGGGGGGGAAAGTGTCCGGACTGGAAGGGGGGAAAGTGTCCGGACTGGAAGGGGGGAAAGTGTCCGGACTGGAAGGGGGGGGGGGGAAGTGTCCGGACTGGAAGGGGGGGGGGGGGAAGTGTCCGGACTGGAAGGGGGGGGGGGGGGAAGTGTCCGGACTGGAAGGGGAGGAAAGTGTCCGGACTGGAAGGGGGTGAAAGTGTCCGGACTGGAAGGGGGTGAAAGTGTCCGGACTGGAAGGGGGTGAAAGTGTCCGGACTGGAAGGGGGTGAAAGTGTCCGGACTGGAAGGGGGTGAAAGTGTCCGGACTGGAAGGGGAGGAAAGTGTCCGGACTGGAAGGGGGGGAAAGTGTCCGGACTGGAAGGGGGGGAAAGTGTCCGGACTGGAAGGGGGGGAAAGTGTCCGGACTGGAAGGGGGGGAAAGTGTCCGGACTGGAAGGGGGGGAAAGTGTCCGGACTGGAAGGGGGTGAAAATGTCCGGACTGGAAGGGGGTGAAAATGTCCGGACTGGAAGGGGGGGAAAGTGTCCGGACTGGAAGGGGGGGAAAGTGTCCGGACTGGAAGGGGGGGAAAGTGTCCGGACTGGAAGGGGGGAAAGTGTCCGGACTGGAAGGGGGGGAAAGTGTCCGGACTGGAAGGGGGGGAAAGTGTCCGGACTGGAAGGGGGGGAAAGTGTCCGGACTGGAAGGGGGGGAAAGTGTCCGGACTGGAAGGGGGGGAAAGTGTCCGGACTGGAAGGGGGGAAAGTGTCCGGACTGGAAGGGGGGAAAGTGTCCGGACTGGAAGGGGGGGGGGGGGGAAGTGTCCGGACTGGAAGGGGGGGGGGGGAAGTGTCCGGACTGGAAGGGGAGGAAAGTGTCCGGACTGGAAGGGGGTGAAAGTGTCCGGACTGGAAGGGGGTGAAAGTGTCCGGACTGGAAGGGGGTGAAAGTGTCCGGACTGGAAGGGGGTGAAAGTGTCCGGACTGGAAGGGGAGGAAAGTGTCCGGACTGGAAGGGGAGGAAAGTGTCCGGACTGGAAGGGGGGGAAAGTGTCCGGACTGGAAGGGGGGGAAAGTGTCCGGACTGGAAGGGGGGGAAAGTGTCCGGACTGGAAGGGGGGGAAAGTGTCCGGACTGGAAGTGGTTAAGAGTTTGGAGGCACAATGCTGCCCCATGGAAATGTGTGGCCACAGGCAGATGCCTATGAGGCTGTTATTTAATATCTGCAGGTTTCTGTTTACATGACAGGGAGAAAATTGGATCTGAACTCAAAAAGTGACGTTTGGTATGTTTTAGGGAACATCCAGAAATGTGAATTGTGCCCAAGCTGCACCTTTGTCCAGAATCCCATTTTACCCCCCCTTCCTGTCCAGGGCAATTTTCAGCTTTCAGCGCTATCACACTTTGAATGACAATTGCGCGGTCATGCAACACTGTATCCATATGAATTTTTTTAGCATTTTTTTGAGAAAGATAAAGCTTTATTTTGGTGGTATTTAATCACCGCTGGGATTTTTATTTTTTTTGCTATGTAAATTAAAAAGTCCAAAAATTTTGAAAAAAAGTGTTTTTCTTATAAAATTTGCAAATAAATATTATTTCATCATAAATCTCGGCCAAAATTTATTCCGTTATCTTTTTAGTAAAAAAAAATAACCTAAATTATTTATAACCAAAAATTATAATTTATAAACTTTTTTTTTTACATTTTTTTTTATTTTTTTTATATTATTTATTTTTATTTTTTTTACACACCATCACCCTAGCAGTAGTGTCACCATGGTGACACTGGACTACTTGTGGGGGGTGATGAAGAATTTGTTTTTTTTTTTACACTGATTGCTTTTACACCCATAAAGAATGTAAAAGCAATCTTTTTTCCTTCTCTCTGGCTGCATTCCTGCAGTCACTGAGAACTACTGAGTGAGCTGTGATTGGTCACAGCTTGTCACATGGTACAAGGCTGTTGTGACTAGCCCTGTACCATGTGACCTCTGTGATCATTCACAGATTTCACACGTAGTAAGCAATGATGTCAGAAGATGTCACACCTTGCTTACTACTCTGCACGTGATCACTGATTGGCTAATCAGTGATCACATGATAGGGACCTCGCACGGAGGTCCTGTCCGACGATTGGAGTTCCACTGTGTCCGGAGGACGCAGTGGGCACCGGATCGAGGTGCTGCGCGCTCCCAGGGAGTGCGCACAAGCAGGGGGCCGGGAAAGCCGTTTATAAATGGCCACCCGCCCTGCACTGCCACCGTCCGGTCATTTATATACAACAGCGGGGTGGGAGGTGGTTAAAAATGATCAGTGCTTTTTCTGATGTGTGAACTGAACTCTGGAAGCTGTGTCTCTGTATGGAGGCAGCCATCTTGGTAGAGGGCAGGGCTTTGCTTCCACATTTCAGAGCCTCAAACAAGAAAAACACTGAACACCACAGTAGTGACATCAATAATTCCTATTTTAAATCTCCAGAGACTAGCAGTAAAAGGCAACAGTGGCTTAGAACAGTGGGCTCCATACTGGGACCCTTTGCTTGCTCTTATTCAGGCCCTTAGGGAACTATACCTCCCCTGACACCAACAACGGGGCACTATTCCTGCCAATAACAACAACAACAACTAGGCACCATTGCTTCCATTGACATCAATGATGGGGGACTATTCCTCCCACTGATACCAATGATGGGGCACTATTCCTCCCACTGACACCAATGATGGGACACTATTCCTCCCACTGATACCAATGATGGGGCACTATTCCTCCCACTGTCACCAATGATGGGACACTATTCCTCCCACTGACACCAATGATGGGGCACCATTCCTCCCACTGATACCAATGATGGGGCACTATTCCTCCCACTGACACCAATGATGGGGCACCATTCCTGCCACTGATACCAATGATGGGGCACTATTACTCCACTGACACCAATGATGGGGCACTATTCCTCCCACTGACACCAATGATGGGACACTATTCCTCCCACTGACACCAATGATGGGGCATGATTCCTCCCACTGACACCAATGATGGGGCACTATTCCTCCCACTGACACCAATGATGGGACACTATTCCTCCCACTGACACCAATGATGGGACACTATTCCTCCCACTGACACCAATGATGGGGCACTATTCCTCCCACTGACACCAATGATGGGGCACTATTCCTCCCACTGACACCAATGATGGGACACTATTCCTCCCACTGACACCAATGATGGGGCACGATTCCTCCCACTGACACCAATGATGGGACACTATTCCTCCCACTGACACCAATGATGGGGCACTATTCCTCCAACAGACACAGGGGATGGGGCACGATTCCTCCCACTGACACCAATGATGGGGAACTCTTCCTGCCACTGACACCAATGATGGGGAACTCTTCCTGCCACTGACACCAATGATGGGGCACAATTCCTCCCACTGATACCAATGATGGGGCACTATTCCTCCCACTGACACCAATGATGGGGCACTATTCCTCCCACTGACACCAATGGTGGGGCACTATTCCCTCACTGACACCAATGGTGGGGCACTATTCCCTCACTGACACCAATGGTGGGGCACTATTCCTCCCACTGACACCAATAGTGGGGCACTATTCCTCCCACTGACACCAATGATGGGGCACTATTCCTCCCACTGACACCAATGATGGGGCACTATTCCTCCCACTGACACCAATGATGGGGAACTCTTCCTGCCACTGACACCAATGATGGGGCACTATTCCTCCCACTGACACCAATGGTGGGGCACTATTCCCTCACTGACACCAATGGTGGGGCACTATTCCCTCACTGACACCAATGGTGGGGCACTATTCCTTCCACTGACACCAATGATGGGGCACTATTCCTCCCACTGACGCCAATGATGGGGCACTATTCCTCCCACCGACACCAATGATGGGGCACTATTCCTCCCACCGACACCAATGATGGGGCACTATTCCTCCCACCGACACCAATGATGGGGCACTATTCCTCCCGCTGACACCAATGATGGGGCACTATTCCTCCCGCTGACACCAATGATGGGGAACTATTTCTCCCGCTGACACCAATGATGGGGCACTATTCCTCCCACTGACACCAATGATGGGGCACTATTCCGCCCGCTGACACCAATGATGGGGCACTATTCCTCCCACTGACGCCAATGATGGGGCACTATTCCTCCCACTGACGCCAATGATGGGGCACTATTCCTCCCACTGACACCAATGATGGGGCACTATTCCTCCCACCGACACCAATGATGGGGCACTATTCCTCCCGCTGACACCAATGATGGGGCACTATTCCTCCCGCTGACACCAATGATGGGGAACTATTTCTCCCGCTGACACCAATGATGGGGCACTATTCCTCCCACCGACACCAATGATGGGGTACTATTCCTCCCACTGACGCCAATGATGGGGCACTATTCCTCCCACTGACACCAATGATGGGGCACTATTCCTCCCACTGACACCAATGATGGGGCACTATTCCTCCCACTGACACCAATGATGGGGTACTATTCCTCCCACTGACACCAATGATGGGGCACTATTCCTCCCACTGATACCAATGATGGGGCACTATTCCTCCCACTGACACCAATGATGGGCACTTTTCCTCCTCCTCCTGACCACAGGTACTATATAATTTTATTTCCACTGAAGTTGGGGCATTTTCTTCTCCCACTGGCCACTGACCAGGCCCCTTAAAGTCTGGAGTACAGTAAACTGGCCCTTGGGGGGTCTGGAGACCCCTGGCTTAGATGATCTCACGCTGCAGAAGTATTACATTTTTCAGGAAGAATAAGACAAAAGGAACATTATGCAGGAAACAGTTTAGGCAAAAATTAACACTTTCAGATTTTCCGTATTCATTATGGAATTCACCATCTAACATAGAAAACAGTCATTCCTGAGGTCACTTTACTAGGCTGTGTTCAGCCGCATGGGGAGGCAACATGGCTGCCGCAAAACATAAAACCGGCTGAGATCAATGTTTAGGTCTCTACAGAATAGGGCTCTCCAACCTAGGAAACGGTGACTGTCATGGCCAAAAATCTTACCCCCCTTCATTTCTGTCCGATAACACACCACTCCGCCCACACATTTTTTCGGAGTTCTCATGTTTGTCTTTGGTTTGTATCGGTGACACAAAAAAGTGGAGAAACAAAAAGCCAAATCTGACACATTACATGCAAAACCCCAAAAACGAACGGGACAAAATTATTGGCACCCTCCATGTAATATTTGGTAGCACACCACTTAGAACATATACCTGAAATCAATGGCTTCCTGTCACCATCAATGAGTTCCTTCCACCTCTCTGCTGGAATTTTGGATCGCTCTTCTTTCCCCAACTGCTCCGGGTCTCTCGAATTGGAAGGGTTCCTTTTCCCAACTGCTCCGGGTCTCTCGAATTGGAAGGGTTCCTTTTCCCAACTGCTCCGGGTCTCTCGGATTGGAAGGGTTCCTTTTCCCAACTGCTCCGGGTCTCTCGGATTGGAAGGGTTCCTTTTCCCAACTGCTCCGGGTCTCTCGGATTGGAAGGGTTCCTTTTCCCAACTGCTCCGGGTCTCTCGAATTGGAAGGGTTCCTTTTCCCAACTGCTCCGGGTCTCTCGAATTGGAAGGGTTCCTTTTCCCAACTGCTCCGGGTCTCTCGGATTGGAAGGTTCCTTTTCCCAACTGCTGGTCTGAGCTCTATGGGATGGAGATCTGGACTCATTGCTGGCCAGTTCAGTCCTCTCCAGCAGTTTGTCTGAAACCATCTCTGGGGGCTTTGTGACGTGTGCTTTGGGTCATTGTCCTGCTGGAAGACCCATGACCTCTGAAGAAGACCCAACGTCCTGACACCGGGCCCTACATTGCACCCCAGAATTCTTTGGTAGCCTTTAGATTCCATAATGCCATGCACATGGCCAAGACATCCAGTGCCTGAAGCAGCAAAGCACCCCCAAAACATCAGTGACCCCCCACGTGTGACTGAAGGGACTGTGACCCCCCACCATGTGTAAATGGAGGGACTGGATTCTTTTCTTTGAAGGCCTCATTGTTTTTTCTGAAAACAGTAGAATGATGGGCTTTACCAAAAAGCTGCCATTTTGTTCCATCTGTCCAGAACACATTCTCCCAAAGGGATTTTGGCTTCCTCAGGTAAGTTTTACCAAACTCCAATCTGGCTTCCAATAAGTTTCTGTGTCAGCAGTGGGGTCCTCCTGGGTCTCCCATCATATTTCTGTGTCAGCGGTGGGGTCCTCCTGGGTCTCCCATCATATTTCTGTGTCAGCAGTGGGGTCCTCCTGGGTCTCCCATCATATTTCTGTGTCAGCAGTGGGATCCTCCTGGGTCTCCCCCCATATTTCTGTGTCAGCAGTGGGGTCCTCCTGGGTCTCCTACCATATGTCTGTTCTGTCTCAGCAGTAGGGTCCTCCTGGGTCTCCCACCATATTTCTGTGTCAGCAGTGGGGTCCTCCTGGGTCTCCCCCCATATTTCTGTGTCTGTGGTGGGGTCCTCCTGGATCTCCTCCCATATTTCTGTGTCTGTGGTGGGGTCCTCCTGGGTCTCCTCCCATATTTCTGTGTCAGCAGTGAGGTCCTCCTGGGTCTCCTTCCATATTTCTGTGTCAGCAGTGGGGTCCTCCTGGGTCTCCTCCCATATTTCTGTGTCAGCAGTGAGGTCCTCCTGGGTCTCCTCCCATATTTCTGTGTCTGTGGTGGGGTCCTCCTGGGTCTCCTCCCATATTTCTGTGTCAGCAGTGGGGTCCTCCTGGGTCTTCTCCCATATTTCTGTGTCAGCAGTGGGGTCCTCCTGGGTCTCCTACCATATTTTTGAGTCAGCAGTGGGGTCCTCCTGGGTCTCCCCCCATATTTCTGTGTCTGTGGTGGGGTCCTCCTGGGTCTCCTCCCATATTTCTGTGTCTGTGGTGGGGTCCTCCTGGGTCTCCTCCCATATTTCTGTGTCAGCAGTGGGGTCCTCCTGGGTCTCCTTCCATATTTCTGTGTCTGTGGTGGGGTCCTCCTGGGTCTCCTCCCATATTTCTGTGTCAGCAGTGGGGTCCTCCTGGGTCTCCTACCATATTTTTGAGTCAGCAGTGGGGTCCTCCTGGGTCTCCTCCCATATTTCTGTGTCAGCAGTGGGGTCCTCCTGGGCCCCCTACCATAGCACCCCTTTTCATTCAGATGGCGACGTATAGTGGGGGCAGACATAGTTGTACCCGGTGCCTGAAGGTCAGCTGGAATTTGTCTGGAACTTGATTGAGGTTCTTCAGCCACCATTCCAACAATCCTTCGTTGCAATCTTTCATCGATTTTTCTTTCATCTTTGACCAGAGAGATTAGCTACAATGCAATGGGCTGGAAACTTCTTGACATTGTTGCGCACAGAAGACTAAGGAATATGAAGATCTCTGAAGATGAACTTGTAACCTTGAGGTTGTCCATGCTTTGCCACAATTGTTCTCCAATCCTCAGACAATTCTTTGCTGCTCTTCTTCTCCTCCATGCGGCACACGGAGACACCCAACAGAAAGGTGGAGGCCATTTTTCCCCATATTACTGATTGTCGGTGTGATTTCTATATTGTCATCACCTGGTCATGGATACGGGGGAGTTTAATGACAAATTACAGGAGCGTCACACACTTGGAATGCAACTATTTTACAAATTTTAGAAGGTGCCAATAATTTTGTCCATTTTGGGGGTTTTGTGTGGAATGGGTCAGATTTGGCTTTTTGTTTCTCCCCTTTTTTGTGTCACCAATACAAACCAAAGACTAAAACAGGAGAATGCCGAAACTTTTGTCATTGCAGCAATTTTCTGGGTGTATCAGCCACCCCTCTCTGCCAATCCCTCCACTGGCCTCCACCCCTCTCTGCCAATCCCTCCACTGGCCTCCATTCAGTGTCCTCCACCCCTCTCTGCCAATCCCTCCACTGGCCTCCATTCAGTGTCCTCCACCCCTCTCTCTGCCAATCCCTCCACTGGCCTCCATTCAGTATCCTCCACCCCTCTCTGCCAATCCCTCCACTGGCCTCCACTCAATGTCCTCCACCCCTCTCTGCCAATCCCTCTACTGACCTCCACTCAATGTCCTCCACCCCTCTCTGCCAATCCCTCCACTGACCTCCACTCAATGTCCTCCACCCCTCTCTGCCAATCCCTCCACTGGCCTCCATTCAGTGTCCTCCACCCCTCTCTGCCAATCCCTCCACTGGCCTCCATTCAGTGTCCTCCACCCCTCTCTCTGCCAATCCCTCCACTGGCCTCCATTCAGTGTCCTCCATCCCTCTCTTCCAATCCCTCCACTGGCCTCCATTCAGTGTCCTCCACCCCCATCTGCCAATCCCTCCACTGGCCTCCATTCAGTGTCCTCCACCCCTCTCTCTGCCAATCCCTCCACTGGCCTCCATTCAGTGTCCTCCATCCCTCTCTTCCAATCCCTCCACTGGCCTCCATTCAGCGTCCTCCACCCCCATCTGCCAATCCCTCCACTGGCCTCCATTCAGTGTCCTCCAACCCTCTCTGCCAATCCCTCCACTGGCCCCCATTCAGTGTCCTCCACCCCCATCTGCCAATCCCTCCACTGGCCTCCATTCAGTGTCCTCCAACCCTCTCTGCCAATCCCTCCACTGGCCTCCAGTGTCCTCCACCCCTCTCTGCCAATCCCTCCACTGGCCTCCATTCAGTGTCCTCCACCCCTCTCTGCCAATCCCTCCACTGGCCTCCATTCAGTGTCCTCCACCCCTCTCTGCCAATCCCTCCACTGGCCTCCACTCAGTGTCCTCCACCCCTCTCTGCCAATCCCTCCACTGGCCTCCATTCAGTGTCCTCCACCCCTCTCTGCCAATCCCTCCACTGGCTTCCCATTGCCCAACGGATAAAATTAAAAACATTAACAACTCTGCCCCAAATTACATCACCGATCTTGTCTCCAAATATCACCCAAACCGTCCTCTCCGCTCCTCACAAGACCTCCTGCTCTGTAGCTCCCTTGTCTCCTCCTCCCATGCTCATCTCCAGAGCTTCCCCCATCCTCTGGAACTCACTACCCCAATTTATCAGACTATTGCCTACTCTGCTCACTTTTAGGCGATCTCTGAAAACCGATCTCTTTAGGGAAGCCTATCCCACCCTCAGCTAATAATGGAATCGTCTATTCCTCCAACCAGTCCACCCCCCACAGTTACTACCTTTTGTACCACTAGCCCCTCCCTTTTAGATTGTAAGCTCCCAGGATCAGGCTCTCCTATCCCTCTTGTATTGAACTGTATTGTCTCCCTATATTTTGTGAAATGCTGAGCAAACTGTTGGCGCCATAAATCCGGTATATTAATAATAATAAAGTGGTGCGTTGTCTGACAGAAATGCCGGGGGGACGACAATATTTTATGATTACTTTGTGAAAAGGTCCAACATTTGGCTAAATATGAACTGAATGGACCTCCTCTGTGTAGTGTAATGGATTTCATTGCCGTGGCTTTGTAATGTATTTGCAGAGTGGTGCAGTTAGATGCAGTCAGTGGTCTCCCTGCAGTTAGATGCAGTCAGTGGTCTCCCTGCAGAGTTGGATGCAGTCAGTGGTCTCCCTGCAGAGTTGGATGCAGTCAGTGGTCTCCCTGCAGAGTTGGATGCAGTCAGTGGTCTCCCTGCAGAGGTAGATGCAGTCAGTGGTCTCCCTGCAGAGTTACATGCAGTCAGTGGTCTCCCTGCAGAGTTGGATGCAGTCAGTGGTCTCCCTGCAGAGTTACATGCAGTGAGTGGTCTCCCTGCAGAGTTACATGCAGTCAGTGGTCTCCCTGCAGAGTTGGATGCAGTCAGTGGTCTCCCTGCAGAGTTGGATGCAGTCAGTGGTCTCCCTGCAGAGTTGGATGCAGTCAGTGGTCTCCCTGCAGAGTTGGATGCAGTCAGTGGTCTCCCTGCAGAGGTAGATGCAGTCAGTGGTCTCCCTGCAGAGGTAGATGCAGTCAGTGGTCTCCCTGCAGAGGTAGATGCAGTCAGTGGTCTCCCTGCAGAGTTGGATGCAGTCAGTGGTCTCCCTGCAGAGTTGGATGCAGTCAGTGGTCTCCCTGCAGAGTTGGATGCAGTCAGTGGTCTCCCTGCAGAGTTGGATGCAGTCAGTGGTCTCCCTGCAGAGTTGGATGCAGTCAGTGGTCTCCCTGCAGAGTTGGATGCAGTCAGTGGTCTCCCTGCAGAGGTAGATGCAGTCAGTGGTCTCCCTGCAGAGGTAGATGCAGTCAGTGGTCTCCCTGCAGAGGTAGATGCAGTCAGTGGTCTCCCTGCAGAGGTAGATGCAGTCAGTGGTCTCCCTGCAGAGGAAGATGCAGTCAGTGGTCTCCCTGCAGAGTTAGATGCAGTCAGTGGTCTCCCTGCAGAGGTGGATGCAGTCAGTGGTCTCCCTGCAGAGGTGGATGCAGTCAGTGGTCTCCCTGCAGAGTTGGATGCAGTCAGTGGTCTCCCTGCAGAGTTGGATGCAGTCAGTGGTCTCCCTGCAGAGTTGGATGCAGTCAGTGGTCTCCCTGCAGAGTTGGATGCAGTCAGTGGTCTCCCTGCAGAGTTGGATGCAGTCAGTGGTCTCCCTGCAGAGTTGGATGCAGTCAGTGGTCTCCCTGCAGAGTTGGATGCAGTCAGTGGTCTCCCTGCAGAGTTGGATGCAGTCAGTGGTCTCCCTGCAGAGTTGGATGCAGTCAGTGGTCTCCCTGCAGAGGTAGATGCAGTCAGTGGTCTCCCTGCAGAGGTGGATGCAGTCAGTGGTCTCCCTGCAGAGTTGGATGCAGTCAGTGGTCTCCCTGCAGAGTTGGATGCAGTCAGTGGTCTCCCTGCAGAGGTAGATGCAGTCAGTGGTCTCCCTGCAGAGTTGGATGCAGTCAGTGGTCTCCCTGCAGAGTTGGATGCAGTCAGTGGTCTCCCTGCAGAGTTGGATGCAGTCAGTGGTCTCCCTGCAGAGTTGGATGCAGTCAGTGGTCTCACTGCAGAGTTGGATGCAGTCAGTGGTCTCCCTGCAGAGTTGGATGCAGTCAGTGGTCTCCCTGCAGAGGTAGATGCAGTCAGTGGTCTCCCTGCAGAGGTAGATGCAGTCAGTGGTCTCCCTGCAGAGGTTGATGCAGTCAGTGGTCTCCCTGCAGAGGTAGATGCAGTCAGTGGTCTCCCTGCAGAGGTAGATGCAGTCAGTGGTCTCCCTGCAGAGGTAGATGCAGTCAGTGGTCTCCCTGCAGAGTTAGATGCAGTCAGTGGTCTCCCTGCAGAGTTAGATGCAGTCAGTGGTCTCCCTGCAGAGGTGGATGCAGTCAGTGGTCTCCCTGCAGAGGTAGATGCAGTCAGTGGTCTCCCTGCAGAGGAAGATGCAGTCAGTGGTCTCCCTGCAGAGGAAGATGCAGTCAGTGGTCTCCCTGCAGAGTTAGATGCAGTCAGTGGTCTCCCTGCAGAGTTGGATGCAGTCAGTGGTCTCCCTGCAGAGTTGGATGCAGTCAGTGGTCTCCCTGCAGAGTTGGATGCAGTCAGTGGTCTCCCTGCAGAGTTGGATGCAGTCAGTGGTCTCCCTGCAGAGTTGGATGCAGTCAGTGGTCTCCCTGCAGAGGTAGATGCAGTCAGTGGTCTCCCTGCAGAGGTAGATGCAGTCAGTGGTCTCCCTGCAGAGGTAGATGCAGTCAGTGGTCTCCCTGCAGAGGTAGATGCAGTCAGTGGTCTCCCTGCAGAGGAAGATGCAGTCAGTGGTCTCCCTGCAGAGTTAGATGCAGTCAGTGGTCTCCCTGCAGAGGTGGATGCAGTCAGTGGTCTCCCTGCAGAGGTGGATGCAGTCAGTGGTCTCCCTGCAGAGTTGGATGCAGTCAGTGGTCTCCCTGCAGAGTTGGATGCAGTCAGTGGTCTCCCTGCAGAGTTGGATGCAGTCAGTGGTCTCCCTGCAGAGTTGGATGCAGTCAGTGGTCTCCCTGCAGAGCTGGATGCAGTCAGTGGTCTCCCTGCAGAGTTGGATGCAGTCAGTGGTCTCCCTGCAGAGTTGGATGCAGTCAGTGGTCTCCCTGCAGAGTTGGATGCAGTCAGTGGTCTCCCTGCAGAGTTGGATGCAGTCAGTGGTCTCCCTGCAGAGTTGGATGCAGTCAGTGGTCTCCCTGCAGAGGTAGATGCAGTCAGTGGTCTCCCTGCAGAGGTGGATGCAGTCAGTGGTCTCCCTGCAGAGTTGGATGCAGTCAGTGGTCTCCCTGCAGAGTTGGATGCAGTCAGTGGTCTCCCTGCAGAGGTAGATGCAGTCAGTGGTCTCCCTGCAGAGTTGGATGCAGTCAGTGGTCTCCCTGCAGAGTTGGATGCAGTCAGTGGTCTCCCTGCAGAGTTGGATGCAGTCAGTGGTCTCCCTGCAGAGTTGGATGCAGTCAGTGGTCTCACTGCAGAGTTGGATGCAGTCAGTGGTCTCCCTGCAGAGTTGGATGCAGTCAGTGGTCTCCCTGCAGAGGTAGATGCAGTCAGTGGTCTCCCTGCAGAGGTAGATGCAGTCAGTGGTCTCCCTGCAGAGGTTGATGCAGTCAGTGGTCTCCCTGCAGAGGTAGATGCAGTCAGTGGTCTCCCTGCAGAGGTAGATGCAGTCAGTGGTCTCCCTGCAGAGGTAGATGCAGTCAGTGGTCTCCCTGCAGAGTTAGATGCAGTCAGTGGTCTCCCTGCAGAGTTAGATGCAGTCAGTGGTCTCCCTGCAGAGTTGGATGCAGTCAGTGGTCTCCCTGCAGAGTTGGATGCAGTCAGTGGTCTCCCTGCAGAGTTGGATGCAGTCAGTGGTCTCCCTGCAGAGGTAGATGCAGTCAGTGGTCTCCCTGCAGAGGTAGATGCAGTCAGTGGTCTCCCTGCAGAGGTAGATGCAGTCAGTGGTCTCCCTGCAGAGGTAGATGCAGTCAGTGGTCTCCCTGCAGAGGTAGATGCAGTCAGTGGTCTCCCTGCAGAGGTAGATGCAGTCAGTGGTCTCCCTGCAGAGTTAGATGCAGTCAGTGGTCTCCCTGCAGAGTTGGATGCAGTCAGTGGTCTCCCTGCAGAGTTGGATGCAGTCAGTGGTCTCCCTGCAGAGTTGGATGCAGTCAGTGGTCTCCCTGCAGAGTTGGATGCAGTCAGTGGTCTCCCTGCAGAGTTGGATGCAGTCAGTGGTCTCCCTGCAGAGTTGGATGCAGTCAGTGGTCTCCCTGCAGAGTTGGATGCAGTCAGTGGTCTCCCTGCAGAGTTGGATGCAGTCAGTGGTCTCCCTGCAGAGGTAGATGCAGTCAGTGGTCTCCCTGCAGAGGTAGATGCAGTCAGTGGTCTCCCTGCAGAGTTGGATGCAGTCAGTGGTCTCCCTGCAGAGTTGGATGCAGTCAGTGGTCTCCCTGCAGAGTTGGATGCAGTCAGTGGTCTCCCTGCCTGATGATGGATCTGTTGCTCGGTGTGCTGTCTTCTGTCCGCCCTCTCCTGGGTTATTTCATACTATGGATGTGTAAATGGAAAGAACAAGACCAGGAGATCTGCAGGCGAGGATTTCCATGAGACACGATACTCAATACCGAGTCCAAAGTATACATCCCTGCTGGTCCGCACCTTGCCAGTCTGAACCTCAGACTGAATGTCCTTCAGAGCTGCCAGCTGTTCCTGAAGAGCTCGGATCTCCTCCTTCTTCTGCCTTTCCGCCTCCTCCGCAGCCGCCCTCTTCTGAGCCTGACCACACGGTAGATTAAAGGAGAATTACATCTACTACACGCTCTTCAACTAAGAGTGAAACGCCAAAACCAACGCATTGTAATCATTTCTCAGCATGATTTGTGTCAAGGACCTGAACTTGATACGCTAAGGGTTCATTCAGACAGAAGCTAGGACCCGTCCTCCATTGTGAGCCGCATTTTGCTGCTCGTGCACTCACCTTGGAAATGAATGCTGGCAGGCCATACAAGTGGATGTACAGGGGTTAGACAAATATATGGAAACACTCCATGATATGCAGGTGTGAAAGTGACGCCATGTTTGGCGAAGAAAGCAGAAGTGGTGGAACATATTTTTGCTTCTGCTGTGTGATGAGACACCTAGCTAACAGGTGGGAAGCCTCACTTTGCTGATTTACTGCGTGCGCTGCTCGTAATACAGTCATGCCAGGGCTTACTGAGCTTCAAAGAGGGCAGATTGTTGGTGCCTCTGTGACTGAAGTCACCAATTTATTTGCAGTTTCGGACGGTATAGTATCAAAGGTTATGGCGGCGTATAGTTTCTGGGAAAACGTTGTCTGATAAGCATAGGCGCGATCCACGTGGTCAACTGGCCGAAAGACAAAAATTACATTTGCGCAGGATCAGGCAGGGAGACCACTGACTGCGTCTATCCCGGAAAAAGAAAACAACAAAAGTGACTGCAGTGCTCAATCCCAGTCTCATGAAGATTGAGCTCTGCAGTCGCTTTTGCAGCGGTTGTTTTCTTATTCCGGGTCACAATCCTGCGCAATGTCCTTTTGTCTCTTTCAGTCAGTTGACCACGTGGACCGCGCCTATGCTTCCCCGACAAGGTTTTCCCGGCAACTATATAAGCTGTCATTACTTTTGATACTATACCACGGCAAATAAACTGTCAAAGCAGTTTGCTATGGGGGCTCCCAAGCAGGCTTGCTCCTGAGCCACTGCTCTGTGTGGAACCTCCCCCCACACACACACACACTCTCTCTTCATTGGCTCACTGGCTGTGATTGAGCAAATGTTCCCCATTGCTGTCTCAGCCAACGAGGAAGAGACCTGAGAGAGCGCACTGCTGGACTGGGGAGAGAGCGCACTGCTGGACTGGGAAGAAAGCGCACGGCTGGACTGGGGAGAGAGCGCACGGCTGGACTGGGGAGAGAGCGCACGGCTGGACTGGGGAGAGGGCGCACGGCTGGACTGGGGAGAGGGCGCACGGCTGGACTGGGGAGAGGGCGCACGGCTGGACTGGGGAGAGGGCGCACGGCTGGACTGGGGAGAGGGCGCACGGCTGGACTGGGGAGAGGGCGCACGGCTGGACTGGGGAGAGGGCGCACGGCTGGACTGGGGAGAGGGCGCACGGCTGGACTGGGGAGAGGGCGCACGGCTGGACTGGGGAGAGAGCGCACGGCTGGACTGGGGAGAGAGCGCACGGCTGGACTGGGGAGAGAGCGCACGGCTGGACTGGGGAGAGAGCGCACGGCTGGACTGGGGAGAGAGCGCACGGCTGGACTGGGGAGAGAGCGCACGGCTGGACTGGGGAGAGAGCGCACGGCTGGACTGGGGAGAGAGCGCACGGCTGGATTGGGGAGAGAGCACATTTCCGGATTGGGGAAAGAACACATGGCTGGATTGGGGAGAGAGCGCATTGCTGGATTGGGGAGAGAGCGCATTGCCGGATTGGGAAGAGAGCGCATGGCTGGTTTGAGGAGAGAGCGCATGGCTGGATTGGGGAGAGAGCGCATTGCCGGATTGGGGAGAGAGCGCATTGCCGGATTGGGGAGAGAGCACATTGCCGGATTGGGGAGAGAACGCATTGCCGGATTGGGGAGAGAGCGCATTGCTGGATTGAGGAGAGAGCGCATGGCTGGATTGGGGAGAGAGCGCATTGCCGGATTGGGGAGAGAGCGCATTGCTGGATTGGGGAGAGAGCGCTTGGCAGGATTGGGGAGAGAGCGCATTGCCGGATTGGGGAAAGAGCACATTGCTGGATTGGGGAAAGAGCACATTGCCGGATTGGGGAGAGAGCACATTTCCGGATTGGGGAGAGAGCGCATTGCCGGATTGGGGAGAGAACACATTGCCGGATTGGGGAAAGAACACATGGTTGGATTGGGGAGAGAGCACATTGCCGGATTGGGGAGAGAACACATTGCCGGATTGGGGAGAGAACACATTGCCGGATTGGGGAGAGAGCGCATTGCTGGATTGGGGAAAGAGCACATTGCTGGATTGGGATGGAGCTCAGGTAAGTATTAGGTGGGCTGTGGGGGGAGGGTCTGCATAGAATGCATGTAGGTAAAAAAACCTTGAGCCTTTGCAACCACTTTAATTCAGAACCCCGTAATGTCCTACTTCAAGTTTTAGAGACCAGATGCCAGTATGTGGGAGTAGATGAAGAATGGAAGACCTCTACAGCTGCCATACATCCTGCTTTCCATTCTCACCTTTAGCTCCGGCTCTGTAGGGCGGCCATCTATTTTGGCAAATCCATCAAACAGCGTCTTGTAGAGGATGTTTTTGCGGGTGCTGGCATCATCGGGCGGCATGTGCTCCAGGACCTGAGAGCGGTTTAGCTGGTACAAGTAGAGCATAATACGCACGGCTTTGTCGCGCACCTCCGCCGTTGTGTAATCCAGCGCACCTATTGCAAACTGAAGACAAACAAACATGGAAGTCATTACATCAATGGATCTAACCACCTTCTTTACAAGTAGAAATGATGTAATAATTAACCCCTTCAGGAACATTGCCAAAGCCTAGACTTACCTACAATAGGAGTCACGTTTTTTTACTGCTACTCACAAATTAAAGGCAATATTTGCGGCTCTTATAGATGCGGTGCGCACCATAATGAAAATAGAGAATCAGACTGTTGCTTCCACCAGGGCCGTTTTCAGTCCTTTAGAGTCCCTAAAGCCACAAAGAGCTTTCCAATGTACCTCCTGTCCCCACTCCCTCTCTAGGCGACTCTGTTGGATCCGAATTCGATTCTCACTGCATTTCAGAAACCACCCGTTGAGCCCATGTGAGACAGTTTTTCCCCCTGATGAAGTAATGTACGTCTGTGACGAAACGCGTATGGGAGGGGCTTTTTGGAAGACATTAAGACGCTAGGAAGAGCACGGTGTGGTGTGGTAAAACAATAAGAGAATGCTAATACACACAACGCTTTATTAGTGATGCACTGAAATGAAAATTCTGGTGCCGAAACCGAAAATTCAAAATGCGCAGTTTTTAAAAATGAATATATATTTTTTGAAAAAATACACTTTGATTAAAAAAAAAACAAAAACAAAAAATATATACCCCAATTTTTTGGTAAAATATGAAAGCGGATGTTACGGCGAGTAAATAGATACCCGACATATCCCGTTTTAAAATTTTGCATGCTCGTCGAATGGCGTGAAACTGCGGTACTTAAAAATCTCCATGGGGGATGCTTGAAAAAGTTCTCCAGGTTAGCGGTGTAAAGTTACAGAGGAGGTCTAGTGCAGGAATTATTGCTCTTGCTCTGACGTTTGTGACGATACCTCACGTGTGTGGTTTGAACACCATTTACATATGTGGGTGTGGTCTATGTATGCGTTCACCACGGGGGAGCTTTAAACTTTTTAAAAAACATTTATTTAATGGGTTTTTTTTTGCACTGTCCCTTTAAAAAAAATTGTAATCACTTTTATTCTTACCACAGGAAATGCATGCATCCCTTGTGATAGAAATAGTGACAGGTCCTCTTTATGGAGGGATATGGGGTCACTAAGACCTCCTACATCTCTCCTCTGCAATGTAAAGCATTGGATCAAAAAAAAAAAAAAAAAAGGCGTTGATCTAGTGCTTTAAAAAAAAAATGGCCGGAACGGGAAGTGACATCGCTCTGGTCATCCAAGGACATAGAGATGAGTGGCAGCCATCTTTCCTTCACTCATCTCTATGCCCAGCGTCGGGGTCGATGGTTTCTCAGGTGGCGGAGAGTGACTTAACCACTTCCCGTCCAATGTATAGAAAAGGCCGGAAGGGAGCAGTGCAGTGGTGGGTGCGGAACACCATTCGCTGTACGGGACCTCTATGGCCCTGAGCCGAGTACCAATCCTCACCTTCATGACTTTGTCAACCGTAAAGCCGGAGTTATCCACACCCAGCTCCTTCAGCAGGTTCTCCACAAGCTCCACCTGGCTCAGGGCCAGCCTTGACGGTATTGTTCCCTTCAGTGGCTGAACCAAATGAATGGGAACCATCTGTAGAGGTTTCACTTCTTTAAAAATCGCCATTTCCTGCAAGACAAATCATTAGCACATCAGTAATCATATACAATCGCTGGCCACTTTATTAGGTCCACCATGCTAGTGCCAAGAAAATCTCCCCCGCACCATGACACCACCACCAGCCTGAACCGCTGATACAAGGCAGGATGGATCCACCACACCATGACACAAAGACCTCCAGCCTGAACCCCTGATACAAGGCAGGATGGATCCACCACACCATGACACCATCACCTCCAGCCTGAACCCCTGATACAAGGCAGGATGGATCCACCACACCATGACACCTCCACCACCAGGCTGAACCATTGATACAAGGCAGGATGGATCCACCACACCATGACACAAAGACCTCCAGCCTGAACCCCTGATACAAGGCAGAATGAATCCCTCACACCATGACACCCCCACCATCAGCCTGAACCGTTGATACAAGGCAGGATGGATCCACCACACCATGACACCACCACCACCAGCCTGAACCATTGATACAAGGCAGGATGGATCCACAACACCATGACACCACCACCACCATCCTGAACCGCTGATACAAGGCAGGATGGAATCCATCACACCATGACACCACCACCACCAGCCTGAACCATTGATACAAGGCAGGATGGATCCACAACACCATGACACCACCACCACCATCCTGAACCGCTGATACAAGGCAGGATGGATCCACCACACCATGACACAAAGACCTCCAGCCTGAACCCCTGATACAAGGCAGAATGAATCCCCCACACCATGACACCACCACCACCAGTCTGAACCGCTGATACAAGGCAGGATGAATCCCCACACCATGACACCACCACCACCAGCCTGAACCCCTGATACAAGGCAGGATGGATCCCCCGCACCATGACACCACCACCACCAGCCTGAACCGCTGATACAAGGCAGGATGGATCCCCCACACCATGACACCATCACCACCACCAGCCTGAACCATTGATACAAGGCAGGATGGATCCACCGCACCATGACACCACCACCACCAGCCTGAACCCCTGATACAAGGCAGGATGGATCCACCACACCATGACACCACCACCAGCCTGAACCGCTGATACAAGGCAGGATGGATCCACCACACCATGACACCACCACCAGCCTGAACCGCTGATACAAGGCAGGATGGATCCACCACACCATGACACCTCCACCACCAACCTGAACCATTGATACAAGGCAGGATGGATCCACCACACCATGACACCACCACCATCAGCCTGAACCGTTGATACAAGGCAGGATGGATCCACCACACCATGACACCACCACCACCAGCCTGAGTCATTGATACAAGGCAGGATGGATCCCCACACCATGACACCACCACCACCAGACTGAACCGCTGATACAAGGCAGGATGGATCCACCACACCATGACACCATCACCACCACCAGCCTGAACAGCTGATACAAGGCAGGATGGATCCACCACACCATGACACCACCACCACCAGCCTGTGCCATTGATACCAGGCAGGATGGATCCATGCTTTTCATGTTGTTTACACCAAATTCTGACCCTACCATCTGAATGTCACAGCTGAAATCCAGACCAGGAAAATGTTTTTCCAATCTTCTATTGTTCAAATGGCAAAAGATCCTTCCCCCCCCTGCATTTTCACTTCACCCAGAAAATTGCTGCAGTGACAAATGTTTCAGCGTTCTCATGTTTATTTGTTTGGTTTGTATTGGTGACACAAAAAAGTGGAGAAACAAAAAGTCAAATCTGACACATTCCACACAAAGCCCCCAAAAATGGACCGGACAAAATAATTAGCAGCTTCTCAAAATTATAGGAATTAATTGCATTCCAAGTTTGTGACTCTCCTGTAATTTGTCATTAAACTCCCCCGTATCCATGACCAGGAGCTGACAACATAGAAATCCACCGACAACCGGGTACAATGGGGAAATTGGCTCAACCTTTTTGTTGTGTGTCTCTGTGTGCCACATGGAGCATGGAGGAGAGAAAGAGCAGCAAATGTCTGAGGATTGGAGAACAACAATTGTGCCAAAGCATGGACAACCTCAAGGTTACAAGTCCATCTCCAGAGATCCTAATGTTCCTGTGTCCACTGTGCGCAACATTGTTACGTTTCCAGCCCATGGCACTGTAGTTAATCTCCCTGGATGTGGACAAAAGAGAAAAATTGATCAAAGATTTGCAACAAAGGATTGTTGGAATGGTGGCTGAAGAACCTCCATCAACTTCCAGACAAATTCAAGCTGACCCTATGGTAGGAGACCCAGGAGGACCCCACTGCTGACACAGAAATATGGTAGGAGACCCAGGAGGACCCCACTGCTGACACAGAAATATGGTGGGAGACCCACGAGGACCCCACTGCTTACAGAAATATGGTAGGAGACCCAGGAGGACCCCACTGCTGACACAGAAATATGGGAGGAGACCCAGGAGGACCCCACTGCTGACACAGAAATATGGAGGAGACCCAGGAGGACCCCACTGCTGACACAGAAATATGGGAGGAGACCCAGGAGGACCCCACTGCTGACACAGAAATATGGTAGGAGACCCAGGAGGACCCCACTGCTGACACAGAAATATGGTAGGAGACCCAGGAGGACCCCACTGCTGACACAGAAATATGGGGGAGACCAAGGAGGACCCCACTGCTGACACAGAAATATGGTAGGAGACCCAGGAGGACCCCACCGCTGACACAGAAATATGGGAGGAGACCCAGGAGGACCCCACCGCTGACACAGAAATATGGGAGGAGACCCAGGAGGACCCCACCGCTGACACAGAAATATGGGAGGAGACCCAGGAGGACCCCACTGCTTACAGAAATATGGGAGGAGACCCAGGAGGACCCCACTGCTGACACAGAAATATGGTAGGAGACCCAGGAGGACCCCGCCGCTGACACAGAAATATGGGGGGAGACCAAGGAGGACCCCACTGCTGACACAGAAATATGGTAGGAGACCCAGGAGGACCCCACCGCTGACACAGAAATATGGAGGAGACCCAGGAGGACCCCACCGCTGACACAGAAATATGGGAGGAGACCCAGGAGGACCCCACCGCTGACACAGAAATATGGGAGGAGACCCAGGAGGACCCACTGCTTACAGAAATATGGGAGGAGACCCAGGAGGACCCCACTGCTGACACAGAAATATGGTAGGAGACCCAGGAGGACCCCACTGCTGACACAGAAATATGGTGGGAGACCTACGAGGACCCCACTGCTTACAGAAATATGGTAGGAGACCCAGGAGGACCCCACTGCTGACACAGAAATATGGTAGGAGACCCAGGAGGACCCCACTGCTGACACAGAAATATGGTGGGAGACCCAGGAGGACCCCACTGCTGACACAGAAATATGGGAGGAGACCCAGGAGGATCCCACCGCTGACACAGAAAATGAGAGGAGACCCAGGAGGACCCCACCGCTGACAAAGAAATATGGGAGGAGACCCAGGAGGACCCCACTGCTGACACAGAAATATGGTGGGAGACCCAGGAGGACCCCACCGCTGACACAGAAATATGGGAGGGGACCCAGGAGGACCCCACTGCTGACACTGAAATATGGGAGGAGACCCAGGAGGACCCCACCGCTGACACAGAAACTTGGAAGCCAGATTGGAGTTCCCAAAACTTACCTGAGGAAGTCAAAATCATTTTGGGACAATGTGCTGCGGACAGACGAAACACAATTACAGATTTTTTGTAAAGCCCATCATTCTACTGTTTTCTAAAAAGCAATGAGGCCTTTACAGAAAAGAATCCAGTCCCTCCAGTCACACATGGTGGGGGGTCACTGATGGTTTGGGGTTCCTTTGCTCCTTCAGGCACTGGATGTCTTATGAAATCTGAAGACTACCAAAGAATTCTGGGGTGCAATGTAGGGCCCGGAGTCAGAAAGTTGGGTCTCCATCAGAGGTCATGGGTCTTCCAGCAGGACAATGACCCAAAGCACACGTCACAAAGCCCCCAGAAATGGTGTCAGACAAAGCGCTGGAGAAGACTGAACTGGCCAGCAATGAGTCCAGATCTCCATCCCATAGAGCTCCTTTGGAGAGATCTCAGACCAGCAGTTGGGGGAAGGAACCTTCCAATCTGAGAGACCCGGAGCAGTTGGAGGAAGAAGAGCGATCCAAAATTCCAACAGAGAGGTGGAAGAAACTCATTGATGGTGACAGGAAGCCATTGATTAGAGTTTTTTTCCCAAGGGGTGCGCTACCAAATTTTACATGGAGGGTGCCAATAATTTTGTCCAGTCCATTGTTAGGGGTTTGCGTGGAATGGGTCAGATTTGGCTTTTTGTTTCTCCACTTTTTTGTGTCACCGATACAAACCAAAGACATAAACATGAGAATGCCGAAACATTTGCCATTGTGAATTTTCTGGATGAAGCGGTGTGTTATCTGACAGAAATGCCGGAGGGGGTGGGGGGGGGACGACGACAATATTTTTGGCCATGACTGTATCTACATGTGAAGGGGATCCTGGAGCTGAAAAGAATAAATATTAATAGGCAAGATTTCAAATTTGCCCAACTCTAAATATCACCCAAACCGTCCTCTCCGCTCCTCGCAAGACCTCCTACTCTCTAGCTCCCTTGTCTCCTCCTCCCATGCTCGTCTCCAGGACTTCTCCAGAGCTTCCCCCATCCTGTGGAACTCTCTACCCCAATTTATCAGACTATCGCCTACTCTGCTCACTTTTAGGCGATCTCTGATAACCGATCTCTTCAGGGAAGCCTATCCTGCCCTCAGCTAATACTGGAATCTTCTACTCTTCCAACCAGTCCATCCCCCACAGTTACTACCTTTTGTACCACTAGCCCCTCCCTCCTAGATTGTAAGCTCCCAATATCAGACCCTCCCTCCTAGATTGTAAGCTCCCAGGATCAGGCCCTACCTCTTAGATTGTAAGCTCCCAGGATCAGCCCCTCCCTCTTAGATTGTAAGCTCCCAGGATCAGGCCCTCCCTCTTAGATTGTAAACTCCCAGGATCAGCCCCTCCCTCTTAGATTGTAAGCTCCCGGGATCAGGCCCTCCCTCTTAGATTGTAAGCTCCCAGGATCAGGCCCTCCCTCTTAGATTGTAAGCTCCCAGGATCAGGCCCTCCCTCTTAGATTGTAAGCTCCCAGGATCAGGCCCGCCCTCTTAGATTGTAAGCTCCCAGGATCAGGCCCGCCCTCTTAGAGTGTAAGCTCCCAGGATCAGGCCCTCCCTCTTAGATTGTAAACTCCCAGGATCAGCCCCTCCCTCTTAGATTGTAAGCTCCCAGGATCAGCCCCTCCCTCTTAGATTGTAAACTCCCAGGATCAGGGCCTCCCTCTTAGATTGTAAGCTCCCAGGATCAGCCCCTCCCTCTTAGATTGTAAGCTCCCAGGATCAGCCCCTCCCTCTTAGATTGTAAGCTCCCAGGATCAGGCCCTCCCTCTTAGATTGTAAGCTCCCAGGATCAGGCCCGCCCTCTTAGAGTGTAAGCTCCTGGGATCAGGGCCTCCCTCTTAGATTGTAAGCTCCCAGGATCAGGCCCTCCCTCTTAGATTGTAAGCTCCCAGGATCAGGCCCTCCCTCTTAGATTGTAAGCTCCCAGGATCAGGGCCCTCCTATCCCTCTTGTATTGATCTGTATTGTTGCTGTATTGTCTCCCATTACATTGTACAGCGCTGAGCAAACTATTGGCGCCATAAATTCTGTATAATAATAACAACTATAAAACAAAAAAAAAAGGTTAAAATGTTATATTATTTTAAATCTAAAAAACCCCCAAAAAGTTCAGAACTGATACCTATTCCCTATATCAGAGTATTATCAGTGAATTTCTACAGTCAATCCAGCAAAAGTCTGTTCCTTCCCCATACGGTCTCACTGTTGTCCTGCGCCTGGTGGGTTCAGTCTGGCCGGCACAGAGTGGAATGGCTTTCACCGCTTTCTTTTAAGCGCGTGATTACGAATCCCTTCTCCTTGCCAAAGCCAGAAATGCGCCCATGAAATGATGTGTGACCACCGGGAGATGGGCGAGGGGGGCCGAGGCTTTTCTAGGGAGGACGTTAACTCTAGACGTGTCTGAGCTCTGAGGAAACCGGCGTGTTTTCTTTTCCAGGCTAGGAGAACGTCGCAGTGAGTGACGGCGGCGGTCCCTAAAGGCAGGCAGTTGGTCCGCGCACACAAAGTGTTACTGTTCCGTAGCGGGGGTTGTGCCGTAACATCACAGGGACCGCTAGGCTTGGG
>NW_028321119.1:0-35049 GCF_062004578.1 Staurois parvus
GGGCCCCGCTCCCTCCCATCATCAGATTCTTTCCATCTTATAAATACTAAAAACAAAAATGCATCAGTAACACATTTCAAGGGTTTCGTCTCTTTCAGGCTTCATCTTTTAGAGGGAAAACATTTTGTGTGCGAGTTCCATTTTATATGCCGGAAATCCCTTTAGCTTTTAACCCCTTCCAGTCCGGACACTTCCCCCCCCCCCCCCCTTCCAGTCCGGACACTTCCCCCCCCCCCCCTTCCAGTCCGGACACTTTCCCTCCCTTCCAGTCCGGACACTTTCACCCCTTCCAGTCCGGACACTTTCACCCCCTTCCAGTCCGGACACTTTCCCCCCCTTCCTGTCCGGACACTTCCCCCCCCCCCTTCCAGTCCGGACACTTCCCCCCCTTCCAGTCCGGACACTTTCCCCCCCTTCCAGTCCGGACACTCCCCCCCCCCCCCTTCCAGTCCGGACACTCCCCCCCCCCCCTTCCAGTCCGGACACTTTCCCCCCTTCCAGTCCGGACACTTTCCCCCCCCTTCCAGTCCGGACACTTTCCCCCCCTTCCGGTCCGGACACTTTCCCCCCCTTCCAGTCCGGACACTTTCCCCCCCTTCCGGTCCGGACACTTTCCCCCCCTTCCGGTCCGGACACTTTCCCCCCCTTCCGGTCCGGACACTTTCCCCCCCTTCCGGTCCGGACACTTTCCCCCCCTTCCGGTCCGGACACTTTCCCCCCCTTCCGGTCCGGACACTTTCCCCCCCTTCCGGTCCGGACACTTTCCCCCCCTTCCGGTCCGGACACTTTCCCCCCCTTCCGGTCCGGACACTTTCCCCCCCTTCCGGTCCGGACACTTTCCCCCCCTTCCGGTCCGGACACTTTCCCCCCCTTCCGGTCCGGACACTTTCACCCCCTTCCGGTCCGGACACTTTCACCCCCTTCCGGTCCGGACACTTCCCCCCCTTCCGGTCCGGACACTTCCCCCCCTTCCGGTCCTGTCGCTTTCACCCCCTTCCGGTCCGGACGCTTTCACCCCCTTCCGGTCCGGACGCTTTCACCCCCTTCCGGTCCGGACGCTTTCACCCCCTTCCGGTCCGGACACTTTCACCCCCTTCCGGTCCGGACACTTTCCCTTCCTGCCGGTCCTGTCGCTTTCCCCCCCTGCCGGTCCTGTCGCTTTCCCCCCCTGCCGGTCCGGACGCTTTCACCCCCTTCCGGTCCGGACGCTTTCACCCCCTTCCGGTCCGGACGCTTTCACCCCCTTCCGGTCCGGACGCTTTCACCCCCTTCCGGTCCGGACGCTTTCACCCCCTTCCGGTCCGGACGCTTTCACCCCCTTCCGGTCCGGACGCTTTCACCCCCTTCCGGTCCGGACGCTTTCACCCCCTTCCGGTCCGGACGCTTTCACCCCCTCTTCCAGTCCGGACACTTTCCCCCTTTTCCAGTCCGGACACTTTCCCCCCCCATTCCAGTCCGGACGCCCCCCCCCCCTCTTCCAGTCCGGACACTTTCACCTCCTTCCAGTCCGGTCACTTTCACCTCCTTCCAGTCCGGTCACTTTCACCCCCTTCCGGTCCGGACACTTTCACCCCCTTCCAGTCCGGACGCTCCCCCCCCCCTTCCAGTCCAGACGCTCCCCCCCCCCTTCCAGTCCGGACACTTCCCCCCCCCCCTTCCAGTCCAGGCCAGCTTTCAGCGCTATCACACTTTGAATGACAATTGCGCGGTCATGCAACACTGTACCCATATGAATTTTTTAGCATTTTTTTGAGACAGATAAAGCTTTATTTTGGTGGGATTTATTCACCGCTGAGATTTTTTTTTTTTGCTATATAAATAAAAAAGTCCAAACATTTGGAAAAAAAAAGGTTTTTCTTATAAAATTTTGCAAATAAATAATATTTCATCATAAATCTTGGCCAAAATGTATTCAGTTATCTTTTTAGTAAAAAAGAAAAAACCCCAAATTAGTTTATAATCAAAAATTATAATTTTTGTTTTATTTATTTTTTTTTATATATATTTTACATACTGTCACCCTAGCAGTACAGTGTCATCATGGTGACACTGTACTACTTGTGGGGGGTGATGAAGATTTTTTTTTTTTTCCACACGGATTGCTTTTACACCATAAAGGCTGTAAAAGCAATCATTTCTTGCAGCCATTGAGAACTACTGTGTGAGCTGTGATTGGTCACAGCTTGTCACATGGTACAAGGCTGTTGTGAATAGCCCTGTACCATGTGATCTCTGTGATCCTTCACAGGTTTCACACGTAGTAAGCAATGATGTCAGGAAGAGACATTTTGCTTACTACTATTTATGTGAGCACTGATTGGCCAATCGGTGATCACATGATCGGGACCTCGTACAGAGGTCCAATACAGCGATCGGTGTTCCCAGGGAGCACGTGCACAGGCAATGGATGCAGGGGGAAAGTTTTTAGAAAAGTCCTCCCGCATCGGCAACACTCCCGGCTGGCCGTTTATCAGCATGTGTCAGACGGGATGAGGTTAAAGCTTAAATCTACAAAGTCCGCCTTTGCAGCTGGGCTGCCTGGCACTGCAAGGGGTTAACTGCTTGTTTAGTTTTACTGACCTGATCCTCTGTTCCCCCAAAAAATTGTTGCTCCAAAAGTAAAAAGAGCCATTTTACTTACCTGATCCTCCGTTCCCCCAAAGAATGGTGCTTCGGCACTGGACTTTCCCTTGGCTTCCTCACATCCAGTGCAGGGCTATGGGACATGCATTGGTCTTGATTTTAGAGGACTTTAGACCACTGAAGTGTAGGGAGAAAAGGCTGTGGGAACCAGTCTGGCAGCACCGAGGAGTACGCGGGAGGCAAGGATCAGGCTAGAGAAACTTCTTTTCAAGTTCCCTAGACGAGCAGTTCAAGTATAACTAAATGCAAAACTTTTTTTTTTTTTCTTAGTTTTGGATGGAGTGGAGAGGGATCAGACCCCCTGTCAGTTTTTATTGCTGTCTGTGTCGCCGTTAGGAAGATTCACCCTCCCTATTTGTCCTGTTTACCATTATCGTGGAAAGTAAAAGAAAATCCCAAATTTTGGGTTGTCCTAGTTCCGGTGACCTGGTGGGACCCCATAGAATTCCTTTCATTTGAATTTTTTCACTTCCTGTTTTGGCTATGGGACAGGAAGTGAAGGGGAAAATCTGTAATGAGACACAGATGGCGAACAAATATCTTACAGGGGTTATAACCCTCCCTTATGCAGACCATACATGGTTCGAATTCCGAACGATTTTCGTATGAAAATCGGACCTAAGAATAATCGTCCGATTTTCACTCTGTTAGTGGGGCAATGGCATCGGCCGATTTTCGTGGTTCCTCCCCATTTCGTTTATTGGGCATGCTGGAAAAATGACCGATCTTCAAAATCATTGGTGGCACCATCAGATTACAGAACGAACGAAGTTTCGATTTTCGGACAAGAAATCGCTCGGAATTCGAACCATGTATGGCCTGCATAACTCTATCCAAAATGAAAAAGAAAAGCTTTGCCTATACAGGTGTACCTCGGTTTACCAACGCCTCGGTTAATGTAATTTTCGGTTTACGAAGGAAGAAAAATAATGACTCAGTTTACGAATTGTTTTCGCAACTTTTTTCTGACCTCCGGAACGGATTAATTTGTTTTCAATGCATTTACAAATTTTTTTTTAATCACGTCCCTGTACAGTATTTATGCCTTTAAAGTGCACTTTATAAAGAGTTTTGAACAATTAAAACTTTTTTTTTTAATTTTTTTCTGACCTCCGGAACGGATTAATTGGTTTTCAATGCATTCCTATGGGAAACAGCATTTCGGTTTACGAATTTTTTGCACTACGAAAAGTCCCGTAGAACGACTTTTTTTTTTTTTTCCCCGGTGGAACTCCGCTTTAACCACCTCCCGCCCGCCATATAAGGAAATGACGGGCATAAGGTGGTTCTCTCGTTCTGGGACAACGTCATATGACGTCCTCCCACTCTAACCGCACGTGCGCGGCTGCGGGAGTGTGCGGCGCTGCGATCGGTGGTGCGCTGTGTCCCTCGGACACAGCAGATCACCGATCAAAGGAAAGAGCCGAAGATGGCGCGGTCATGTGATCAGCTGTGTCCAGTCACAGCTGATCGCATGTAAATAGGGAAATGCCCGTTATCGGCATTTCTCTCCTCACGAGCTGACAGCTTGAGAAGAGAGGAGAGCTGGTAATCGGCATTGCTCAGAGGGGACATGTACACTGATCATCAAGGCACTGATGATCAGTGTAGCCCCATCAGTACCACCTACCAGTGCACATCAATGCCACATATCAGTGCCCATCTGAGCTGCCTTTCATTGCTGCCTATCAGTGCCCGTCAGTGCTGCCTATCAGTGCCCGTCAGTGCTGCCTATCAGTGCCCGTCAGTGCTGCCTATCAGTGCCCGTCAGTGCTGCCTATCAGTGCCCGTCAGTGCTGCCTATCAGTTCCCGTCAGTGCTGCCTGTCAGTTCCCGTCAGTGCTGCCTGTCAGTTCCCGTCAGTGCTGCCTATCCGTTTCCGTCAGTGCTGCCTGTCAGTGCCTTATGAGTGCTGCCTATCAGTTCCCGTCAGTGCTGCCTATCCGTTCCCGTCAGTGCTGCCTATCCGTTCCCGTCAGTGCTGCCTATCCGTTTCCGTCAGTGCTGCCTATCCGTTTCCGTCAGTGCTGCCTATCCGTTTCCGTCAGTGCTGCCTGTCAGTGCCTTATGAGTGCTGCCTTTTAGTGCCCATCAGTGATGCCTGTCAATGCCCATCAGTGCCACCTACCAGTGCCTCCTATTCAGTGTCCATCAGTGCCACCTATCAGTGTCCATCACTGCAGCCTCATTAGCGCACATCAATGAAGGAGAAAAATTACTTATTTACAAAATTGTAAAACAAAAAATAAGAAAAAACATTTTTTTTTTCCAAAATTTTCAGTTGTTTTTGGTTTGTTTAGCAAAAAATAAAAACCCCCCGAGGTGATTAAATACCACCAAAAGAAAACTCTATCTGTCTCAAAAAAATAGTAAAAATTTCATATGGGTACAGTGTTGCATGACCGCGCAATTGTCATTCAAAGTGTGACAGAGCTGAAAATTGGCCTGGGCAGGAAGGGGGTATAAGTGTCCTGTAGACAAGGGGTTAAGCATCACTAAAGCCAAACATTTTCAGTATGGAAATGGAACTCCTATCAGTTTGTTTTGTCTCTGTGTCCCATTGGGGAGATTTCCCTTCACTTCCTGTTTCAAAGACACAGCAGGAAGTGAGAGGAGATCTAATGAAAATCTCCTCTTAGCTGTCAGTGAAGCAGGTGTCCCCACCGAAAGATTTTTCTTCTTTTCTTTTTGGTGAGCGCAAATTTGGGTTCTCAATCACTGGGGTTGACTTACTAAAGGCAAACGGTAAACTCTGCAAGTGTAGTTGCTGCAGTTTAGTAAATGCAGTAAAGCTCTGCTGATTTCCATCATCCAATCAAATGCAAGTAAAAATTCTCTTCTTTTTTTTTTTTCTTGCTTGGATATTATTTTCTTGCTGTCGGCTCCCTCCTGTCTGACACCCTCAGCCCCCATTCTATGCATGTGGAAGTGAGGCCGATTCTCACTGATGGGATGACAGACAGAAAGAAAAAAGCTGACAGAAATGTCCTCTTTTTGAAAAAAAAAAAAAACCTGAACAATATATTGCGGCTTCAATATTGTGAAGTATATTTACGTTCCTTTTGTCTTTCTGCAGTGTTTGGAGCGGGCCATGAAGTTTGCATTTGAAGAATTTCACCTCTGGTATCAGTTTGCTCTCTCCCTGATGGCTGCAGGAAAGGTGACGTCTCTTTATTGTCTGCACATGACACATAGTTAGAAAAATTAATAATAGCGCCTATGGTCAAAATTATAAAACTTACTAATAGTGTACCAGCTGCAAAAAATCACCATATATAAAGTGTACCAATAAATAAATAATTTGCGCTAGTAAATGTGTATAAAAAGAAATCATCAAATCATAAGTCCAGAAAAAAATATATATATGCCAATACCACAAAAAAAATTCAAAAAACTTTTAAGTGCAAAAAACTTTTGTGCAAAAAAAAGTGTCTAAATATGAAAAATTTTCACCAAAAAACCTTGATAATATAATGGCATTCATCCGCTCCGTGAGGACGTCGATGACGAAACGCGTAGGGCGGAGCTTGATTGATGTGACGTCATTAGGGAAAAAAACCCAGCAAAGCACGATCCAATCTGCTCCTGCAGGAAAAAATTCCTTCCTGATCCCCCCGAGAGGCAATCGGATATTCCCGGGATCAACTTTCCCTATAAATGTTATATCCAGTTATATTCTGTGTATCCAAGAAAGAATCCAGGACTTTCCTACAGCAATCCACTGAGCTGGCCACAACCAACTCTGGAGGGAGTCTATTCCACATTCTCACAGCTCTCACTGTGAAGAAACCTTTCCGTGTTTGGAGATTACATTTCTTTTCCTCCAAACACACATGGGCTACTTATGATTTGACGGAGTGCAGAAAATGCCTTCAGCGAGCATTTCTTGTGCATTTCTAGGAGTTAAAACATAAAATAGTTCCACGCTTTCCCAGATATATCATTTGTATGAATTTACATCCCATGTGACACTGAATATTCACATGTAATAAAATAAAACATGCATAAATTATTATTATTATACAGTATTTATATAGCGCCAGAAAGTTTGCTCAGTGCTTTTCAGAGTAGTGGGGGACAGAACATGAGACAATACAGTAACAATACAATACACGAGGGTTCGAGGGCCCTGCTCCTTGGAGCTTACAGTCTAGGAGGGAGGGGAAGGTGGTACAGGAGGAAGTGGCTGTGGGGGATGGAGTGGTAGGAGGAGTGGAGGAGGTCGGCTGTTAGGTGACGGTGGGGTAGGCCTCCCTGAAGAGATGGGTTTTCAGGGTCCGCCTAAAGGTGAGAAGGGTAGGTGACAGTCTAATGGATTGGGGTAGTGAGTTCCAGAGGATGGGGGAAGTCCTGCAGTTGGCCGTGGGAGGAGGAGACCAGGGAGCTGGAGAGTAGGAGGTCTTGTGAGGAGTGAAGGGCGCGGGTAGGGTGGTATTTGGGTATCAGGTCGGTGAGGTAGTTTGGGGCGGCGTTATGAATGGCTTTGTAAGTCAGTGTTAGTAGTTTGAATTTGATCCGTTGGGCAATCGGGAGCCAGTAGAGGGATTGGCAGAGGGGGGTGGAGGACACTGAGTGGAGGCCAGTGGAGGGAATGGCAGAGGGGTGTGGAGCCAGTGGAGGGAATGACAGAGGGGGGTGGAGCCAGTAGAGGGAATGACAGAGGGGGGTGGAGCCAGTAGAGGGAATGACAGAGGGGGGTGGAGCCAGTAGAGGGAATGACAGGGGGGTGGAGCCAGTAGAGGGATAAGCAGAGGGGGGTGGAGGACACTGAGTGGAGGGAATGGCAGAGAGGGGTGGAGGACACTGAGTGGAGGCCAGTGGAGGGAATGGCAGAGGGGTGTGGAGCCAGTGGAGGGAATGACAGAGGGGGGTGGAGCCAGTAGAGGGAATGACAGAGGGGGGTGGAGCCAGTAGAGGGATTGGCAGAGGGGGGTGGAGGACACTGAGTGGAGGCCAGTGGAGGGAATGACAGAGGGGGGTGGAGCCAGTAGAGGGATTGGCAGAGGGGGGTGGAGGACACTGAGTGGAGGCCAGTGGAGGGATTGACAGAGGGGGGTGGAGCCAGTGGAGGGAATGACAGAGGGGGTGGAGCCCAGTGGAGGGAATGACAGGGGGGATGGCAGAAGAGAAGCGGTTGGTAAGGTGGATGAGTCTGGCCGCTGAGTTCAGGATAGACTGGAGTGGGGAGAGCCTGCGATGAGGGAGGCCGGTGAGGAGGGAGTTGCAGTAGTCCAGGCGTGAGATGATGAGGGAGTGAACAAGTAGTTTAGTAGTGTCTGGGGTTAGGAACGTACGTATCTTGGAGATGTTGCGGAGGTGGAGCCTGCATGAGTTTGCCAGCGATTGGACATGGGGTTGGAAGGACAGGTTTGAGTCCAGGGTGACACCTAGGATCAGTATAGACCACACAAATTATAAGGGAAACAGTTAAAAGTGGAACTCCACCTAAAAGGGAAAGTTCTGCTTTAAGCCCCCCCACCCTATCACATTTTGCAATCTTCTTGGGGGAGAGGGAGCAGGTACCTGATTTTTGACAGGTACCCGCTCCCTCTTCCACTTGGATCGCCTAGGCGAGGAAGTGCTCCTCCCTCCCTGCAGTCTTTTGGGACACAGCATAGGTCCAAGAAGACTGCGGGAACAATCACAGTGCGCACTGGGCCGCGAGCTGTCACAACTGGTTGCCCACAGCTAAGATGTCGGTGCCCCCTGGGGCGAGCACACGGCTGGATCCAGGGACAGGTGTCTGTTTATTGAACTAAAAAGTGTCTGTTTATTAAAAGTCAGCAGCTAAAGTTTTTGTAGCTTGCTGACTTTAAATTTTTGCAAAAATGATTGGAGCTCTGCTTTAACCCCTTTGCACTGGTTCCTCCCGGCCCTTTAAGAGTTTCAGAAGCTGGGAGGCGGGCGGAGTTTTAGAGTCATGTGACCGCCGTGATTCGCCGTCACCTCGGTCACATGATCGTAAAAGGTCCCGATCGCAAGTGGAGATCGGGATCTTTCCGTGAGTCACGGACATATGTGCTGGGAGCCAGTAAACCCCCCAGCATGTGATCCTGTGTGTCCATGCGCACATAGACTGGAATCAACGTTTTTTGGCTGGAAAAAAAAGAACAGTGGGTTTCTAGAAGCGTTTGTTAGCTGTAAAAACGCTCTAATGCTGCAAAATGCGGTAAATCGCGACAACCTATCTTTTTTGGATGTTTTTTTGACTAAAAAATTTTTCGGTTAAAAAAAATCCTGAAAAAACGTGGCTAAACGCTACTACAAAAAACGCTAAAAAACCGCTGAAATGTTTTTAACGCAGCCGCTGAAATGTTTTTAACGTGACTGTGCACAGCTAACGTTACCAGCATTCTTAAAATGCCCCCCCACCCCCATGTGTACGGAGACTAAGTACGGAGAATGCACTCTGCTCTCATTGGCCTGTTGATTCCTGCGCTGAATGTCTGTAAATACTTAGGACTCGTTCCGCACTGGGTAAACGCCAATTACTGCTAGAGCACATAGTAAACCAGTGTTTACTACGTGCCCCCCCCCCGTACACTGCAGTGCAGCCCAGAGGTGCAGTGCATGGAGCTGTGCTAAAATACAGACACGTGGTATTTAGCTGAAGAGCTGGGCGCTACACAGCAGGGCAGTGAATCACGCTGAATCAAATGTGAATTTGTGCATTTCAAATAAAGTTTAAAAAGTAAACAGAGTGATGCGCTACAACGCGCATCACGCCACCCCCTCACCATGGCTCACAGCAGCTGAAATCAGAAAGCCGCCCACGCACTAAACAGTCCATTTTAGCATGTGGGCGGCTTTCTGTTTTTGGCAGCAGTGAGCCGCGGTGAGGGGGTGGTGTGATGCGCGTTGTAGTGCATCACTCTGTTTACTTTTTTTTTTTTTTTGTTTTTTTGTTTTTTTTTTTATCCTTCGTGTTTCTACAGCCCAAACCTTGTTGTTTGTTTTTATTTTGGATAGAGTAGGGAATGGTTAAATGTTTTCTTTTTTTATGCCATCTATTTCCCATCACTACACACAATGGGAGTTAAAAAGGGTTAGTGTGGCGTGGGCAATGGAAGGGTTCATTTTTAAGATTTAAAGGGATACTAAAGCTAAAAACTTTTTTTTAACCTTAATGCATTTCTTGCATTTGGGTAAAAAAATGCTTTCTATTTCTCTGCCCCTCCCCCTTCCTTGTGTGCAGAGGAAGAGAGGGGAGAATTGATCCAGCGCCCTCTTTTCCTCAGCAGGAGCCATTGGCTCCATAGCAAGCTACGTGCTCTGGGGGCACTCTGCAGGTGGCCAGGGGCGCAAGCGGGTGACCCAGGAAGAGGATCTGGGCCACTCTGTGTAATACCTCTGCACAGAGCAGGTGAGTATAACATGTTTGTTATTTATTTAAAAGGTTTTTTTGGACACTTTAAAAGAGAATTCCAGGTTTCCTGGCACTTTAACCTGGACTGGACATAATAGCCCAGTTAAAGGGATGCTGCGGCTGAGTGGGAACCAGTTATTATCCAAATTAGAGTGAAATCAGGTTGAAGTAGTGAAAGGTTTATTGCTTTTCTTGTTCAAATATTTTATTAGCATTTTAACATTGAGGAAAAGAAGGGACAATGACGATATACATTTATTAGACATAAAATTGCAATAATGGGAATCAATGATGACAGAGTCTATACAAAAAAGGGGAGAGGAGGGGAATGGTGGTTTTGACAAAATAACAGATTTAGGGGACAGAAGATGAGTAAAGCCAATAGCTTCGGTTCATTAAAAAAATTTTGATAAATAAGCGCACCCCCCAATGTTGCTTAGGGGGATCATAACATAGGAGTGTAGAGTTATACAGAATGGTCAGTCGGGTCGGGAAGGTTTATTGCTTTTTATAGTGTTTCCATCCCATCATCCCACCCGATCACACCTATGTGAACACAAGATGCACTAACGGGGGGGTTGTGGTTTTTTTTAAATATTTTATTTTATTTAAATATTTTTTTAAAATATTTTATTGGAAATTAAATTATTTATGCCCTATACAGAGTAAAGGGGATGGATACACTAGCTAGGTTCACACCACATGCGGCGAGATTGTGTTGGGCGGCTATACCAGTGCAATCCCACCACATGGACAAGGCAACATGCCTCATCTCCTGTGTTCCCCGTTCACACCACTGCATTGTGATATTGTACAGGCACGGTGCCCTGAAAAAAGTACTGCACGTGTTATATTTTTCTCTATTGCTCAGCGCAATACAAGAGAATCCACTGCCTCGCTCTGTGTGTTCGGTAATCTAACTTTTTGAGATGTCTGTGTGACATAGAAATAAAGTTTGCTTAAAAAAAAACAGTGCAATGCATCAAGCTCAGAAATAAAGTTTGTTAAAAAAAAACAAAAAAACAGTGCAATGCATCAAGCTCAGAAATAAAGTTTGTTATAAAAAAAAACAGTGCAATGCATCGAGCTCAGAAATAAAGTTTGTTAAAAAAAAAGAAAAAAAAACAGTGCAATGCATCAAGCTCAGAAATAAAGTTTGTTAAAAAAAAAGAAAAAAAAACAGTGCAATGCATCAAGCTCAGAAATAAAGTTTGTTATAAAAAAAACAGTGCAATGCATCAAGCTCAGAAATAAAGTTTGTTAAAAAAAAAAAAAACGTGCAATGCATCAAGCTCAGAAATAAAGTTTGTTAAAAAAAAAAGAAAAGAAACAGTGCAATGCATCAAGCTCAGAAATAAAGTTTGTTAAAAAAAAAAGAAAAGAAACAGTGCAATGCATCAAGCTCAGAAATAAAGTTTGTTGGAAAAAAAAAAACAAAAAAAAAAACAGTGCAATGCATCAAGCTCAGCGCAATATCACTGCTCTGATCTCGGCCCCACCCTACTGCACACCAGCCACTGCATTTCAGTGCAGCAGCTGATGTGAAGGAGCCCTTAGGCTAGGTTTTCATATGTGCGGGTGGTGCCTCTGCGGATCCACACCACAATCCGTGCACCCGCACCACCCACACAGAAGAATGCGGACCCACGGGCAGGTGCCATTAATTCTAATGGCACTCCGCCTGCACTGGAAATCGCAACCGTACTGGAAACCAAGGTTCCCGTGCGGCCTGCAGTTTCCAGAGAAGTGCAGACTTCTTCCCTGCGTGTCACGGGGCACGGGAGTCCATTCAAATGAATGGGCTCTCGTGCCCGTGCAAAACGTGGCCCGCAGGAACGCACATATGTGAACCAGGGTAAGATTCTCCCCTGCCTTGTCTTCAGACTGCCACAGAGCATTAATCAATAGAGACCATCCACTCTGTGAATTCACCCATATACCACTTCCTCCCACCTCGGCACTCCCACTGCAAGACTGACCTCAACTTGCAGCCAGCATAAGGCAAGTCAGTATGAAGAGGGCTTTCACATAAATACAAGTGAATTGAGGAATGACTTGGTGAAGGAATACACAGGTGAACCAAATCTGCTTTTTCCTTTTTTTTTTTTCTATTTACATGGAGTTATTTTCCTTCTCTCTGTTTGTGTTTCCATCCAGTCTGCCAGAGCTGTCAAAGTTCTAAGAGAATGTATTCGCCTCAAGCCAGAAGATGCCACCATCCCCCTCCTCGCTGCCAAACTATGTATGGGATCCTTACACTGGGTGAGTCTGCCTGGCACTGCCGAGAGTGGCATCGCATATGAGCAGTGCATAGCTTGTACGCGTTAAAAGAAAAATCTCTATTTGCAGTTGCGCCACTGGGTCCTATCCCTCCGTCGTACCTCTACATATCCTTTCCGCAAAACGCCCTTTGAACACATCTGTCAGCATTCCCCAGGGTCCCCTGGTCTCATTTCTGTAATTTATGCCTCCCTTTACAGTAGGTTCTCCTTACCACCCCTGTCTTATGTCTTCTCAATGGGAGCGAGATCTGGGTGTCTCGATTGCGGCGGAGGATTGGCGTAGGGCCTGGGGGTTGGTGGCGAAATGTTCATTCAATACAGTCACTCTGGAGACAGCCTACAAGGTTTTCCTGCGGTGGTACTGGGTCCCGGCTTGGACTGCTCACTTTAATCCGACTGGCGGAGATAGGTGTTTCCGGAACTGTGGTCTACATGGGGACGTCTTGCACATTTGGTGGTCGTGCCCGCGATTGATAAGCTTCTGGTCTAGGGTTTTTGGTTTGCTACAAACGTTATTTCATATTACGGTCGGTAGGGATGCAAGGGTGGCCCTCCTGCACTGCCCAATTTTGGGTCTGTCTAGGTCTCAGCAGAAATTGGCATCCTACCTATTTATTTCAGCCAAACATGCTATATCTCAAGCTTGGAGAACCCCTTCGGTTGTCTTCCAGGTGGTGAAGACCCGGATGAATGCTATGTTGATCAATGAACAGATGTCTAGCATTCTTCATGATTCTCATCCGAGATTCCTTAAGGTTTGGGATACGTTATTCCTTGCCATCCCTGCCTCCTACTAGTTATGGCCTCTTATAGTCGCTGCCTGTGCTAGGCCTGGATCCGTGACTCTTCTAGTTTTCCTTTCCTCCATGTTTTCTTTCTGATTCTTTTTTTTCACTTCTTTTTTCTTCTTCTTTCCTCTTCTTTTTCCGGTAGTATGATGGATTGCTGCTGCTATTATTTGGTTCGGCTTTTTGCCGTCCCTCCTTGATGTCATTCTGCTATTTGGCTATAACAAGTCAGCAGGATGCATCTAATTATGTGTTATTGCTCTGCCCCTCCGTCGGCGTATCTTGAGCTTGTTGTATTCTTAAAACAAAACTTTCTTAATAAAAATATTGAAACAAAAATGAAAAATCTATGTGACCCCATTATTTAAAATCTCACTTCACTCAGACATGCTTCACTTGTCTGGAATAAAATTCTTCCCATCCCCAAAATACTAATCATATGAAAGCCTTGCTTAAGGTTTGATTGTGTATAGTAGACTGAAAGGAAATGTGTTGGAAAATTATTATTCTCCAAGATACACCTTCTGGTAGATTGTGTTTGTATAGTTCCACTTCCCTGAAGAGCCTCACACATATTATGGATCCTCAGGGGCGTTGACCATTATATCCCCTCCATTGAGGAGCACATAGACAAATACTCATAAAATGAGAAAAGTGCTCAGAATCTCTGTAAAACAGACATTACAGACCATTCTGCCAGCAAAAGTCCATGCAAATTTAAAAACACAGATGTGTATATTTTTGCTTGCTGTGTGCAAAGGGCCCTCATTCTGTTTTGTCTTTTGACTGTTACACCTTTTGCAGATGGATGAAGCTGAACGGTTTGCCAAAATGGTTGTTGACTGCAGTGACAAAAGCCCTGAATTTAAAGCCAAAGGTTATCTAGCCCTCGGACTCGCCTATAGTTTACAAGCATCAGATGGTAATGTACATACAGAATGGATGTTTTAGGCCATGACCTTTACTGTATGTTTCTGATTCCTGATTCATGTTGCTATGTAGTATGTAGATTGTCACTGCTCACCTTATGAAAGTGCTGATTGTCTGTCTGTCTCTGACATCAGTGTTTTCTGAGTTTGTGATCCAAACTAGAGTGCAGAGACAGAAGTCCATGTATAGGTTTAATTTATAGCCATGATGGTCAACTACCTCTGCACTGTAAGGGGCCCTCAGATGTAGCCTCTGACATCACCAAAGGGCCACACATAATGTTCTTTGAATGCAAAACTACAGAAAACTGTAAATAGTCCAAGACTACACACACTGCAGATCCATATAGATTTGTGCTTCCTATTAGAAAAAAAAGGCCAGTCTTAACATGATTGTAACATCAATAAAGAGATATATACAGTGAGGAAATAAGTATTTGATCCCCTGCTGATGTTGAATGTTCGCCCCTCACAAAGAAATGATCGGTCTAAAAATCGAATGTTCGGTGTAATAAGAGACAGAATACAACAACAAATTCAGCAGAAATGCGTCTAACAAATGATGACTGATCTGCATGTTCATGAGGGAAAGAAGGATTTGACCCCATTCACAAAACATGACTTAGTACTTGGTGGCCAATCCCTTGTTGGCAATCACAGAGGTCAGACGTTTCCTGGAGTTGGCCCCCAGGTTCGCACACATCTCAGGAGGGATTTTGGCCCACTCCTCTTGGCAGATCCTCTCCAAGTCATTAAGGTTTGGTGGCTGACATTTGGCAACTCGAACTTCCAGCTCCCTCCACAGATTTTCAATCAGATGAAGGTCTGGAGACTGGCTAGGCCACTCCAGGATCTTAATGTGCTTCTTCTTGAGCCGCTCCTTTGTAGCCTTGGCTGTGTGTTTTGGGTCATTGTCATTCTGGAACACCCATCCACCACCCATTTTCAATGCCCTGACTGAGGGAAGAAGGTTCTCAACCAAGATTTGACGGTACATTGCCCCGTCCATCATCCCTTTGATGCCTTGCAGTTGTCCTGTCCCCTTAGCAGAAAAACACCCCCAAAGCAGAATGTTCCCACCACCATGTTTCACAGTTGGGATGGTGTTCTTGGGGTCATAGGCAGCATTCCTCCTCCAAACACAGCGAGTTGAGTTTATGCCAAAGAGCTGGATTTTGGTCTCCTCTGACCACAACACTTCCCACCAGTCCTCCTCTGCATCATTCAGATGTTCAGTGGCAGACTTCAGACGGGCCTGGACATGTGCTTTCTTGAGCAGAGGGACCTTGCGGGCACTGCAGGATTTCAGTCCTTGTCGGCGTAGTGTGTTACCAATTGTTCTCTTGGTGACTGTGGTCCCAGCTGCCTGGAGATCATTGACAAGATCCTCACGTGTAGTTCTGGGATGATTCCTCACTGTTCTCATGATCATTGACACTCCACGAGGTGAGATCTTGCATGGTGCACCAGACCTAGGGAGACTGACACTTGTTTTGTGTTTCTTCCATTTGTGAATGATTGCACCAACTGTTGTCACCTTCTCACCAAGCTGCTTGGCCATAGTTTGGTAGCCCAGTCCAGCCTTGTGTAGGTCTACCATCTTGTCCCTGACATCCTTGGACAGCTCTTTGGTCTTTGCCATGGTGGAGAGTTTGGAATCTGATGGTTTGATTGCTCCTGTGGACAGGTGTCTTTTATACAGGTAACACAATGAGATTAGCAGCACTCCCTTTAAGAGACTGCTTCTAATCTCAGCTTGTTACCTGTATGAAAGACACCTGGGAGCCAGAAATCCTGCTGAATGATAGGGGATCAAATCCTTCTTTCCCTCATGAACATGCAGATCAGTCATCATTTGTTAGACGCATTTCTGCTGAATTTGTTGTTGTATTCTGTCTCTCAGTGTTACACCGAACATTCCATTGTTAGACCGATCATTTCTGTGTGAGGGGCGAACATTCCATTGTTAGACCGATCATTTCTGTGTGAGGGGCGAACATTCAACATCAGTAGGGGATCAAATACGCATTTCCTTCACTGAAGGTTTATTTTATTGCACATGAGATGCTGCATGTCTCTTTTAAAAAGCCTACCTGCTTGCAGTTTTTGACAGCGAACCTTTGGTTCTGATTTAAACAGCAATGCATCTTTTAGAAAAACAAATCTTTGTACCTCCCCTATCCAACTGAGCCACTTCTCTTCGGTCTTTGCATGCCTTTGGACTGGCAACTTGAGTTGCTGAAAATCCAGTTGCACAAGGATTCAGATATGGATGAGAAAAGCAACTTGACCGAGCAGCTTGCATATTTTCTCTGGTGGGGGTCTCCTGCTTGGACTGCCGTAATTCCCATAACACCTTGTAAGCAACTTCATTCTTGGAGTTTACTTTAGGGTGCCTTTCACTTAGCGGGTCCAGTCAGATCCGCCTTTCAGTTTGTTGAGCAAATCTATAGATTATGAAATATAATATTTCTCTGATATGATTTGGTAAATGAAGAGTTCTTACCCAGAAGTGAAAGGTTTAACACCACAACCAAAATGTATTGGTGAATAGGATGGAGGTCTAAACTAACACAAACAATCTATCTAGTTACATAAAAGAAACAGTATTAAGAAAGCTCGAACATATTACAAATACAAACCATGAGACAGAAAAGACATAAGACAAACATTTAGATACAAGTGCAAGGGATATATTATATAATTACCATGGAACTGGACCTAAAAGTTCCATTCCCTTCCTCTGGTGTTCCAAAGAGACTCTCTCCCTCTCTCCTCTCTCCCTCTCTCCCTCTTTCCTCTCTCCCTCTCTCCTCTTCTCCTCTTCTCTCTCCTCTTTCCTCTCTCCCCCTCTCCCCCTCTCTCCCTCTCTCCCTCTCTCCTCTCTCTCCTCTCTCCCTCTCTCCTCTCTCCCTCTCTTCTCTCTCCCTCTCTTCCTCTCCCTCTCTCCCTCTCTTCCTCTCTCCCTCTCTTCCTCTCTCCTCTCCTCTCTCTCCCTCTCTTCTCCTCCCTCTCTCCCTCTCTTTCCTCTCTCCTCTCTTCCTCTCTTCCTCTCTCCCTCTCTTCCTCTCCCTCTCTCCCTCTCCTCCTCTCTCCCTCTCCCCCCCTCTCCTCCTCTCTCCCTCTCTTCCCCTCTCTCCTCTCTCCCTCTCTTCCCCTCTCCTCCTCTCTCCCTCTCTTCCCCTCTCCTCCTCTCTCCCTCTCTTCTCCCTCTCCCCCTCTCTCCCTCTCTTCCCCTCTCCTCCTCTCTCCCTCTCTTCCCCTCTCCTCCCCTCTCCTCCTCTCCCTCTCTCCTCCTCTCTCCCTCTCTTCCCCTCTCTCCCTCTCTTCCCCTCTCTCCCTCTCTTCCCCTCTCCTCTCTCTCTCCCTCTCTTCCTCTCTCCCTCTCTTCCTCTCTCCTCTCCCCCTCTCTTCCTCTCTCCTCTCCCCCCCCCTCTCTCTCTCTCTCTCTCTCTCTCCTCTCCTCCCCCTCTCTCTCCCCTCCCCTCCTCCTCTCCCCTCCCCTCCTCCTCTCCCCTCCCCTCCTCCTCTCCTCTCCCCTCCTCCTCTCCTCTCCCCTCCTCCTCTCCTCTCCCCTCCTCCTCTCCTCTCCCCCTTTCCTCTCTTCCTCTCCTTTCCTCTCTCTCCTTTCCTTTCCTCTCTCCCTCTCCCCTCCTCTCCCTCTCTCCTCTCTCTCCCTCCTCTCTCCCTCCCCTCTCTCCTCTCTCCCTCCCTCTCTCCCCCTCTCTCCTCTCCCCCCCCCCTCTCCTCTCCCCCCCCCTCCCTCTCCCCCCCCTCTCCTCTCCCCCCCCTTCCTTTCTCTCCCCCTCCCCCTCTCTCCTCTCTCATTTTTAATATTTCAGAGACATACTATGCATCAAAATGTAGGTCTGGGTCTTGTGAGTCTCACACTTAAAGCTCTTCGGTGTAGGATTTATCATTTTTAAACTACAACCATTTGAACATGGCAACTGCCAGTGAAGTGAGCAAGTTGGAGCAGTTTGTTTTTAACCGCTCTTCTCTGCCCTTGCTGTAGAGTGAGTTGCCATAGGAAACCCAGGTGTGTGAGCAGGCAGCAGAGTGACAAAAGCCAGAGTGTGAGCTGAAAAATCATCTGCTAGGCTTGATAATGCTGCTAATGTTTTTATAAATGTATGTTTTCATGTAACTGTGAAGCACTTTGGGCAACAACATTGCAATTAAATGTGCTATATAAATAATTAAAAGTTGAAATGCATTTCTCACTCTATCCAGCTTGCCATGTGCACTTTTTTAAAATTTGATCAATCAATTGGTTAGTGTAATGTTTACTATCTTTACTCACTCCAAACACTCCACACTGTTACTCCGCCCACTCCACCCAGTTACTCCGCCCACTCCAGTTGTAGACTACTGGTGGAGGCAAAAACACTTCACACAATTTCCTCAGAAAGTGTAGCTTTTCTAGTTTGTAATTGTTTCTGTACATGAAGGCAATCATATGTACTCATTGCATAGGCCCCACTTCCCGCTTTGCAGCATTACTTAATGCAGTGGCGTCCCGAGACAGGTGCAGGGGGTGTGCGCCGCACCGGGTGACACCGGACCCGCTCCACGAAAAGGTAAGTTGTAAAGCAAGCCGACAATAACACTTGGTGACACCCCCTCCAACGATCCCCGCAGAATGGATCGGATCTGCAGATTGAGCATAATGGATCAGACTCCGAACCATTAAACTCCCCAATCCGCAGATCCGATCCATCCTGCGGGGATCGGCGGCTTTCTTTACAACTTACCTTTCCGTGGAGCAGGTCCGGTGTCACCCCGTATAGGTTGCATGCCGACGATCCCCACAGGATGGATCAGATCTGCGGATTGGGATGCATAATGGATCGGACTCCGATCCATTATGCTCAGTCCGCAGATCAGAACCATCCTGCGGGGATCTTCGGAGGGGGTGTCACCAAGTGTTATCGCACCGGGTGACACCAACCCCTAGGGACTCCCCTGACCCAAAAGTTCTGCTTAGACTGAGAAGCTGTACCATTTTTACAAAAATAAGGTAATTTGTTGTTTTTAATCACGTGATCCGGACGCTCCGGCTCCCCTGTATCAGTCAGCGGTTGCTGCAGGGGAGAGGAGGGAGTACCAAAAATGGCTGGGTCGTGGGGAATGTCACCACTCCCGGAATTCCAAACCAGTGTCCAGCATTCCCTGTGCCATAGCTGCGGAATCATGAGAGCAAGCTGGAGTAGATTAAAAATAGGAAAATATACACATCTTTTTATAAAGTGTATGCAGAATAGGTAGGAGGAGGAGGAGGAGGGAGTCTAACTGTTCTTTTTAAAAATATTAAGAATAGTTATACTTACTGTAGGTCAGGGGTGTCAAACTCCATTTTATTGTGGGTCGTATCAGCATTATGGTTGCCCTCAAAGGGCCGGTTGTATCTGTAAGACTAGATGTCCAGAGCACCCCACCCCCAATTACATCAGATGTCAAGAATCCCACACCCTCCCTAGCATCACCTTGCACCTCCTTGTGGGGGCAGAGCTGGAATGCAGAAAGTGCAGGGTCTGGAGGAGGACCAGAGGAGGAGTGGAGTCATGTACCAGAGTCTGCTGAATGCTGAGACCAGGGGAAGCAGAGATGAGGGGGTGCTGCAGTTGCACTGAGAGGTGCAGGATGTGGCAGAGGAGTTCTATTCTCTCTGCTGCCGACTGCTGAGACAAGGTGGGGGTGGGGACAAGGAGGTACCTGCTGGAGAGGTGCAAAGGCCACATGAAATGGCCTGGAGGGCCGGGTTCAGTCCGCGGGCCTTGTGTTTGACACCTGTGCTATAGACTTTTCTTCCACTTTAAAGCCTTCTCTGTCCAAAATAAAATCATGTATGACACGTTGGGGTTGACTACAAAATCTATAAGGAGTGGAACCTGGACAACGCAGAATTAAAACAAAAAACACTCTGGGATTAAGAGGGGAAAATAGGGGGCTCAAGTGATTCATTTTTTGTCTTGTTGTTACCGGTCCAGGAAGTGAGATGAAATCTCATCATCAAGGAGACCGGCAGCAATATCTGCAAATTTGCATCCGCTTTTTTTAATTGTTGCACAAACCAATCAGAGGTGAAAAATGTATAAACAAATAATGTTTCTGGTCTAAAAAAACGGATTTAAGCGGAACAGATGTAAACAGATGGCATCCGTTTACATCCATCTAAACAGAAAAGGACGCAGCTTTGATCAGTTTAACCACTTGCCGACCGCGCATAGCCGAATGACGGCTTCACCGCGGCCGGCCAGTTCTGAGTGGACGTCATATGACGTCCTCCCAGAACGCGCTCTCCTGCGCGCCCCAGGGGGCGCGCACCCGGCGATCTCCGTGATCGCTGTGTCCTACGGACACAGCTGATCACGAGATGTGGTGAAAGGCCGATCCCACCGGCCTTTTACCACGTGATCAGCGGTGTCCAATGACACGCTGATCACAGGAAAATGCAAGTGCCGGTTCTCGGCTGCACTTTCCTCACGCTGTCAGATCGTGAGGAAAGTACTGACGAGAACCGGCAGTTGTCAGAGCGGGGATCGGCACCGATCATCAGGGCACTGATGATCAGTGCCCTGATGATCGGTGCCCAGCAGTGACCCCCGCAAGTTCCGATCAGCTGTGCGCCCACTAGCCCCGCCCACCCATTCCCAGCAGTGCCCCCACCTGTGCCCAGCAGTGCCCCCACCTGTGCCACTCTGCAGTGCCACCTACCTGTGCCCAGCAGTGCCACCTACATGTGCCCAGCAGTGCCACCCACCTGTGCCCACCCACCTGTGCCCACCAGCGCCACCCACCTGTGCCCACCAGTGCCACCCACCTGTGCCCACCCACCAGTGCTGTCCACCAGTGCCACCCACCAGTGCCACCCACCAGTGCTGCCAGTCAGTGCCCAGAAGTGATGCCAGTCAGTGCCGTCTATCAGTACCCATCATCAGTGTCACCTATCAGTGCCGCCTATCAGTGCTGCATATCAGTGCCGCCTATCCGTGACCCCTAATTAGTGCTGTCTATCCGTGCCACCTCATTAGTACTGCCTATCAGTGCCCTTTAGTGCTGCCTATCAGTGCCCATCAGTGCCGCCTATCAGTGCCCATCAGTGCCGCCTCATCAACGCAAATCAGTGAAGGAGAAAAAATACCTGTTTGAAAAATTTTATAAAAGAAACAAATAAACTTTTTTTTTTTTTTCAAATTTTTTGCACTTTTTTTAATTTATAGCGCAAAAAGTAAAGCGCCCAGTGGCGATTAAATACCACCAAAAGAAAGCTCTATTTGTGAGAAAAAAATGATCAAAATTTCATATGGGTACAATGTTGCATGACCGCGCAATTGTCAATCAAAGTGCGGCAGCGCTGAAAGCTGAAAATTGGCCTGGTAAGGAAGGGGGTATAAGTGCCTGGTAGGCAAGTGGTTAAAGACAACGGACACGGATGTAGGCGGAAGTAAACGGACGATCATCTGTTGACATCCGCCCGCCTACATTGTGAAAGGGTCTCAATGTAATCAAAGTAATATCTCACAAAAACTACAATATTCATTCCTTTAAAGGCCAAAATGCACCACGCAAACAAAAAGGTGCTTAAAAAAATGTATTAACAGATTTTCATTAACCCCCCTGGCGGTATTCCTGAGTGTAGCTCGGGGTAAAGTTTCAGCACCACAAGCGGTAACCCCCCCCCCGAGCTACACTCGGGAATACACTGCAGCGTTGCTCCAGGATCTCTTCTGCACTTACCTTGTCCTGCGCTCCCGCGATGTCCCCCCTGCAGTGTCCCCGGCAATGTCCTCCGGCCGATGCCAGCAGCCGTCTTCCGGGTTCCGGTCCCTGCGACGTCGGGACGTACGGGGGACGGAACTGGCGGGATATTTAAAAATGTCAAAAAGTGACATTCACTAAATACACTAAAATCACATAGTATAACATTCCTGTATCAAACCATTTCACATACATTTTGTCCCGAGTGCTTTGTCCGGCGCCCTGCCTGCATTTTTACTGTTCTTTCTGCCTGGAAACTGAGAAACGTCCATGGCGTCCAAAAAGCGTCCCTTTAGGTCAGACGCGGTTTTAGACCGGCTAGAGAACAGCGATAGTAAATCAGAACCACTTGCAGAATTGAGTGATAATGATTGGTGGGGGAAATTCCTCATCAGACACTGAAAACGATTCTGCGACTGAGCTCAGCGATGGGCCAACTTGGCGCTCTATTTCACATTTCAGTGTTTTTGGTTTGATTATATTATTGAATTAAATATATTGTTATATTATTATTTTTTATCATTATTTATTAAATTATAATTTATGATTTCGTGTTTCAAATGTTATCCTCCCTGGGATGTTTACTAGACTCTTGTTTGGACAGATTTCAGTGAGTTATTCCTAAAAATTACAGCCTACAATAAAAAAAACACATATTTCCATGTAAAAAAATGTACCGCTTTGAGCACAGAAATACTGATATAATCAGACCGCTAGGGAGGTTACGTGTAACAAATACTTTGACAATTCTCCTAAATGCCCATGATCAAGTCTATGTGCCTGGCATTTTCTAGCTCTGCTGGTGTGAGCGGGCCAGGTTTTTTTTTTTTTTTCTCAGGAAAGGTCGTTGTTTTTCTGACATTGCACAGCGGTCACTTTATGTGGCCAGTTAAGATGTAAATTGCTCTGAGCGGGGTTCAGCTAGAATTGTTTATAGCGGAGCAGCAATGAAATGTCAGCTTAGTTGCACAGCCTCCTAATTCATATCTGGAAATGTCATTTGTGAATGATGAATGTACAATTGGGTGATGCCTTTTTCTCATTCCTGTACACAATTATCTTGCAGCGTCTCTGCGTGGGATGCAGGAGGATCTACAGAGGAAAGCCCTCCTCGCCTTCCAGAGGTAAGTGTGTTGGCTGATTCTTTAAAAGAAAAGTTTTGATTTTTTTTTTTCTTTTTTAATATATATATTTTTGCCAATTTTGTAAAAACTGGAGCTTTTTTAATCTGATATTATTATACCAAATTATCAAAGTTGAGACATTAATAATAAAATAAAGCATAAGTCTAGGGATGCACTGATTTTTTTTTTTTTACCGGCAAGTACAAATACCGATACCTCTGTGGTGCGATTTGAGCCCGTACAAAATGAATGGGTTCAAATCGCACTGCAAAGAATTGCATGAGATATGAACAGGAATGCTGTGCGATTCCCTTCCTTGAGATTTGAACAGGAATGCTGTGAGATTCCCGTCCTTGAGATCTGAACAGGAATGCTGTGAGATTGCCATCCTTGAGATTTGAACAAGAATGCTGTGCGATTCCCGTCCTTGAGATTTGAACAGGAATGCTGTGAGATACCCGTCCTTGAGATTTGAACAGGAATGCTGTGCGATTCCCGTCCTTGAGATTTGAACAGGAATGCTGTGCGATTCCCGTCCTTGAGATTTGAACAGGAATGCTGTGCGATTCCCTTCCTTGAGATTTGAACAGGAATGCTGTGAGATTCCCGTCCTTGAGATTTGAACAGGAATGCTGTGCGATTCCCTTCCTTGAGATTTGAACAGGAATGCTGTGAGATTCCCGTCCTTGAGATCTGAACAGGAATGCTGTGAGATTCCCGTCCTTGAGATTTGAACAAGAATGCTGTGCGATTCCCGTCCTTGAGATTTGAACAGGAATGCTGTGAGATTCCCTTCCTTGAGATTTGAACAGGAATGCTGTGCGATTCCCGTCCTTGAGATTTGAACAGGAATGCTGTGCGATTCCCGTCCTTGAGATTTGAACAGGAATGCTGTGCGATTCCCGTCCTTGAGATTTGAACAGGAATGCTGTGCGATTCCCGTCCTTGAGATTTGAACAGGAATGCTGTGCGATTCCCGTCCTTGAGATTTGAATAGGAATGCTGTGAGATTCCCTTCCTTGAGATTTGAACAGGAATGCTGTGAGATTCCCATCCTTGAGATTTGAACAAGAATGCTGTGAGATTCCCGTCCTTGAGATTTGAACAAGAATGCTGTGAGATTCCCGTCCTTGAGATTTGTACAGGAATGCTGTCAGATTCCCGTCCTTGAGATTTGAACAGGAATGCTGTCAGATTCCCGTCCTTGAGATTTGAACAGGAATGCTGTGAGATTCCCGTCCTTGACATTTGTACAGGAATGCTGTGAGATTCCCGTCCTTGAGATTTGAACAGGAATGCTGTGAGATTCCCGTCCTTGACATTTGTACAGGAATGCTGTGAGATTCCCGTCCTTGAGATTTGAACAGGAATGCTGTGAGATTCCCTTCCTTGAGATTTGAAGAGGAATGCTGTGAGATTCCCGTCCTTGACATTTGTACAGGAATGCTGTGCGATTCCCGTCCTTGAGATTTGAACAGGAATGCTTTGAGATTCCCATCCTTGAGATTTGAACAGGAATGCTGTGCGATTCCCGTCCTTGAGATTTGAACAGGAATGCTGTGAGATTCCCGTCCTTGAGATCTGAACAAGAATGCTGTGAGATTCCCGTCCTTGAGATTTGAACAGGAATGCTGTGAGATTCCCGTCCTTGAGATCTGAACAGGAATGCTGTGAGATTCCCGTCCTTGAGATTTGAACAAGAATGCTGTGCGATTCCCGTCCTTGAGATTTGAACAGGAATGCTGTGAGATTCCCTTCCTTGAGATTTGAACAGGAATGCTGTGCGATTCCCGTCCTTGAGATTTGAACAGGAATGCTGTGCGATTCCCGTCCTTGAGATTTGAACAGGAATGCTGTGAGATTCCCTTCCTTGAGATTTGAACAGGAATGCTGTGCGATTCCCGTCCTTGAGATTTGAACAGGAATGCTGTGCGATTCCCGTCCTTGAGATTTGAATAGGAATGCTGTGAGATTCCCTTCCTTGAGATTTGAACAGGAATGCTGTGAGATTCCCATCCTTGAGATTTGAACAAGAATGCTGTGAGATTCCCGTCCTTGAGATTTGAACAAGAATGCTGTGAGATTCCCATCCTTGAGATTTGTACAGGAATGCTGTGAGATTCCCGTCCTTGAGATTTGAACAGGAATGCTGTCAGATTCCCGTCCTTGAGATTTGAACAGGAATGCTGTGAGATTCCCGTCCTTGACATTTGTACAGGAATGCTGTGAGATTCCCGTCCTTGAGATTTGAACAGGAATGCTGTGAGATTCCCGTCCTTGACATTTGTACAGGAATGCTGTGAGATTCCCGTCCTTGAGATTTGAACAGGAATGCTGTGAGATTCCCTTCCTTGAGATTTGAAGAGGAATGCTGTGAGATTCCCGTCCTTGACATTTGTACAGGAATGCTGTGAGATTCCCGTCCTTGAGATTTGAACAGGAATGCTGTGCGATTCCCGTCCTTGAGATTTGAACAGGAATGCTTTGAGATTCCCATCCTTGAGATTTGAACAGGAATGCTGTGCGATTCCCGTCCTTGAGATTTGAACAGGAATGCTGTGAGATTCCCGTCCTTGAGATCTGAACAAGAATGCTGTGAGATTCCCGTCCTTGAGATTTGAACAGGAATGCTGTGAGATTCCCGTCCTTGAGATTTGAACAAGAATGCTGTGCGATTCCCGTCCTTGAGATTTGAACAGGAATGCTGTGAGATTCCCTTCCTTGAGATTTGAACAGGAATGCTGTGAGATTCCCTTCCTTGAGATTTGAAGAGGAATGCTGTGAGATTCCCTTCCTTGAGATTTGAAGAGGAATGCTGTGAGATTCCCGTCCTTGAGATTTGAACAGGAATGCTGTGAGATTCCCTTCCTTGAGATTTGAACAGGAATGCTGTGAGATTCCCGTCCTTGAGATTTGAACAGGAATGCTGTGAGATTCCCTTCCTTGAGATTTGAAGAGGAATGCTGTGAGATTCCCTTCCTTGAGATTTGAAGAGGAATGCTGTGCGATTCCCATCCTTGAGATTTGAACAGGAATGCTGTGAGATTCCCTTCCTTGAGATTTGAACAGGAATGCTGTGAGATTCCCGTCCTTGAGATTTGAACAGGAATGCTGTGCGATTCCCGTCCTTGAGATTTGAACAAGAATGCTGTGAGATTCCCATCCTTGAGATTTGTACAGGAATGCTGTGAGATTCCCTTCCTTGAGATTTGAAGAGGAATGCTGTGAGATTCCCTTCCTTGAGATTTGAAGAGGAATGCTGTGCGATTCCCATCCTTGAGATTTGAACAGGAATGCTGTGAGATTCCCTTCCTTGAGATTTGAACAGGAATGCTGTGAGATTCCCGTCCTTGAGATTTGAACAAGAATGCTGTGCGATTCCCGTCCTTGAGATTTGAACAGGAATGCTGTGAGATTCCCTTCCTTGAGATTTGAACAGGAATGCTGTGAGATTCCCTTCCTTGAGATTTGAAGAGGAATGCTGTGAGATTCCCTTCCTTGAGATTTGAAGAGGAATGCTGTGAGATTCCCGTCCTTGAGATTTGAACAGGAATGCTGTGAGATTCCCTTCCTTGAGATTTGAACAGGAATGCTGTGAGATTCCCGTCCTTGAGATTTGAACAGGAATGCTGTGAGATTCCCTTCCTTGAGATTTGAAGAGGAATGCTGTGAGATTCCCTTCCTTGAGATTTGAACAGGAATGCTGTGCGATTCCCATCCTTGAGATTTGAACAGGAATGCTGTGAGATTCCCTTCCTTGAGATTTGAACAGGAATGCTGTGCGATTCCCGTCCTTGAGATTTGAACAGGAATGCTGTGCGATTCCCGTCCTTGAGATTTGAACAAGAATGCTGTGAGATTCCCATCCTTGAGATTTGTACAGGAATGCTGTGAGATTCCCTTCCTTGAGATTTGAAGAGGAATGCTGTGAGATTCCCTTCCTTGAGATTTGAACAGGAATGCTGTGAGATTCCCTTCCTTGAGATTTGAACAGGAATGCTGTGCGATTCCCATCCTTGAGATTTGAACAGGAATGCTGTGAGATTCCCTTCCTTGAGATTTGAACAGGAATGCTGTGAGATTCCCGTCCTTGAGATTTGAACAGGAATGCTGTGAGATTCCCTTCCTTGAGATTTGAAGAGGAATGCTGTGAGATTCCCTTCCTTGAGATTTGAACAGGAATGCTGTGCGATTCCCATCCTTGAGATTTGAACAGGAATGCTGTGAGATTCCCTTCCTTGAGATTTGAACAGGAATGCTGTGAGATTCCCGTCCTTGAGATTTGAACAGGAATGCTGTGCGATTCCCGTCCTTGAGATTTGAACAAGAATGCTGTGAGATTCCCATCCTTGAGATTTGTACAGGAATGCTGTGAGATTCCCTTCCTTGAGATTTGAAGAGGAATGCTGTGAGATTCCCTTCCTTGAGATTTGAACAGGAATGCTGTGAGATTCCCTTCCTTGAGATTTGAACAGGAATGCTGTGCGATTCCCATCCTTGAGATTTGAACAGGAATGCTGTGAGATTCCCGTCCTTGAGATTTGAACAGGAATGCTGTGCGATTCCTGTCCGAATCACATGCTGTTTCCTGCACAGTTCCTGTGTGAACCCAGGCTTGTCATAGCGACTTTGAGCCCGAGTTCACACAGGAACACGACGGGTTCCACCACCTCCGGCTCCCGATCCAATTGTGAACATCAGCGGCTGTGGCTTGAGCTCCTCCTGCTTCTCCCATGGCTCTCTCCCCCCAGCCTCCTGCAGTTCCAGCCATCCACTGGACCCCATCCCCCATGGTCCCGCTGTACCAAATTGCCGATCCTCTGCTGTCAGACAATGAAAAGCCACTTCACAGGTCCAAGAATTTGAAATCTTGTGCCTTTCTCTGACAGTACAGGCTAGATGGCTTCTTATTGGTCAGCACCTTCCATGTGACGGTGCTGACCAATCAGAATCCCTATAGTCCGTACTGTCAGCACTGCAAGGAGAGGAGAGAAAACTATGGGGATTTAAAATCCCCGGACCAGTGAAGTGGCTTTTTGTTCGATCGGCAGTCTTTGTAGTGCGATTTGAGCCCATTCATTTTGTATGATGTGTTGATTTGTGCTTTTGCTGCGCTGGAACTCACCTTTCCAGCAGGACAAAATCCCATCAAAATGTATTTTCCTTTAAAGCCTATGAGACTTTTCACATTGCTGCGCTGCATTTGCTCTGCATTTGCTCTGCAGTTTGAAAAGTCCTGCATGGTGCATCTTTGGTGCACTTTTAAAAAGCTCACTAAAGATGCTTCTTCCACTGAAGTCAATGGGAAACTCACCAAAAATGCACCCAGGGTTTGTTTTTAGGTGCATTTTGAGGTCACCTAGCTAAAATATGCTGGTTGTTAAGGAGCAGGCACCCGCCAGCATCCTTATCAACCAGTGAATAGCTGATTGTTAAGGAGTCAGCACTTTCCGGCTTCCTTAACAATCAGTGGGATGTGAACAATGTCCCCTGCACAACCTCCTACCCTGGCAGTCACCAGCAGCTCAGTCCAGCTTTCCCCTGCCTGTTACCCTCAGATCCAGCTCTCCCCTGCCTGTTACCCTCAGATCCAGCTCTCCCCACCGCCTTCCCTCAGATTCCTAGAGCCAATGTTCCCTGCTGTACCACCCGCTGTCCCTCTGCTGCACCACCCGCTGTCCCTCTGCTGCCTCCTCCTCCTGGTGGTACCATCGCTCCTCAGCTCAAGCATTCTGACCACGGGGATTATCACTAATTGTTAAGAATGCTGACAGGTTCCGGCTCCTTGCCAATCACCCCCCAGCGTACTTAACCAATGAATAGCTGGTTCTATAGGAGCTGGCCTGGACGACTTCCTTAAAGTGGAGTTCCACCTGAAAAAAAGAAAAAATAAAAGTCAGCAGCTACAAAAAATTAAAATACAGCCATTCACCTGTCCCTCGGTCCAGCGGTGTCCTCACCACCGCTGGTTTCACCGGCTTTCTTCTCTCCCTGGCGCCGACATCTTCAATGTGGGCACCGGGCTGTGACAGCTTGCGGCTTCACAGCTGGGTGCCCACTGCGCATGCGTGAGAAGCGCTGCGCTTTTTGAATGGCCCCGTAGTCTTCTGGGACCTGTCACGTTTCACAGAAGACTACGGGGAGGACAACTTCCGCTTCCGATTGCCTAGGCGATCGCAGCAGAAGTGGGAGCGGGTACCTGTCAAATTCGGGTACCCCCTCCCCCCCTGCTCCCCAAAGATGCCAATCCTTAATGGGGAGTGGGGGACAAAGGCTTAAAGTGGAATTTCCCCTTTTGGGTGGAGCTCCGCTTAAAGCAAGGCTTTCATCTGATTAATATTTTGGGGATAGGGAAGAATTTTATTCCAGATGAGTGAGGCATGTCTGAGTGAATCTGAGATTTTAAATAACGGGGTCACACAGATTTTTCTTTTATCAAATACAAGAAATGCACTACTCATATGCGATGCCACTCTCAGCAGTATCAGGCAGTCTTACCCAGTGTAAGGATCCCATACGTGGGAGCGGGTACCTAATAAATTCGGGTACCCCCTCCCCCCACCGCTCCCCAGAGGTGCCAATCCTTAATGGGGAGCGGGGGACAAAGGCCTAAAGCGGAACTTCCCCTTTTGGGTGGAGCTCCGCTTTAACAACCAGATATTCACGGCTTTATGCACTGCATGAAAAGCATTTAAACACGCTATGCGTTTTATAAGCACTACAGTGTATAAGTACATGAAAGCAACCTAACTTGGTGATGTATAATTAAAAATCTTAAAGAATAAGTTCACTTGTATTTAGGGTGGAACATGTAACGTTCCAACTCCTGATTCCAAATTCTGGGCAAAGCAACTTCACTGATCATATGTGGGAATTGCGTCATCAATGGCTGACGAAGAAAGATGCCAGATGGGAAAGAAGCGCCAAAAAAGATGGCAGTGATGGAGAGGTGAAGGGATCGCAGAGCTATCATTGCTAAACAGAGGCAAACCGAGAAGTTTGTTAGCCATGACGTTCAAGTATATCATGAAAATAAAGGGGGGAAAAAACTCGGAGAAAAGAAACCTAATGTAGTTGGCACATCTAAGGACTGGTAACCTGCAATATATTCAATTTTCGTTCCCAGGTTTAGATATGCTTTAATATATTTCAGTCTCGCTGCCCTGCTTTGCAGGATTGTGGATATTCATTCAAGGGAAACTATACACAGTGCACAGTGTCAGACGTGTTTTTGACTGTCTTGATTCCTACCTCCTCAGGGCTCACAGCTTATCGCCAACAGACCATCAGGCCGCGTTCTACCTCGCTCTGCAGCTGGCCATATCTCGGCAGGTAAGCTGACCAGAAAGGTTCTGTTTTTCCAAACTTGTGAACTATGCTTCTACCCCTTGGTGCTCTCTGATCAGTCAGTTATTGTTTTGTTAATTTGCAACATAAAGTAAAATGTTTCCAGCTCAAATGACCTAATCAGAAAGTGGCAGTCACTGGGGTTGATTTCCTAAAGAAATAAAGACTGTTCACTTAGCAAAGTGAACAGTCTGTATCATCCAATCTTGTGCAAGCAAAAATCATGTTTTTTGGGGGTTTTTCCTCACACTTGATTGGATATTCAAAATGAACTCCAGATTCACCTGATTCACTAAGCTAAGTGAGCAGTCTCTAATCCTTTAGTAAATGAACCCCAGTGTGTCTTTTTCTGACCTGCAGAGGCAAAGTGCATGTAAGTGGGGTAATGACACAAGAATTTCCCAGGCAATCTTGCTAGCCAGTCAAGAAAATCTATGTATAGAATGGCTCCAATTTAAACGTCAGTGCCTGGCTGTCATAGTAATCCAGTGGCTTAAGTTTTCTCTGGGGCTGGGGCCTTTTATTCTGTGTGGTGCTTGTTCTGTATCAGTGCATGAAAAAGTATTAAAGCCACACCAATGGAAAAGAAAGGACAATATCTTTTTTTTCTTTTTTTTTTTTCATTCCTTCCTCGTTCCTTTCTCTCCCCTTCCTTCCATTGTCTCTTCTTGCTCTCTCCCTCCTTCTTTGCTTTCTCTCTCCCTCCATTGTTTTCTCTCTCCCTCCTTCTTTGTTTTCTCTCTCCCTCCTTCTTTGTTTTCTCTCTCTCCTTCTTTGCCTTCTCTCTCCCTCCTTCTTTGCTTTCTCTCTCCCTCCTTTGCTTTCTCTCTCCCTCCTTCTTTGCTTTCTCTCTCCCTCCCTCCTTTGTTTTCTCTCTCTCCCTCCTTTGCTTTCTCTCTCCCTCCTTCTTTGCTTTCTCTCTCTCTCCTTCTTTGCTTTCCCTCTCCCTCCTTCTTTGCTTTCTCTCTCCCTCCTTCTTTGCTTTCTCTCTCCCTCCTTCTTTGCTTTCTCTCTCCCTCCTTCTTTGCTTTCTCTCTCCCTCCTTCTTTGCTTTCTCTCTCCCTCCTTCTTTGCTTTCTCTCTCCCTCCTTCTTTGCTTTCTCTCTCCCTCCTTCTTTGCTTTCTCTCTCCCTCCTTCTTTGCTTTCTCTCTCTCTCCTTCTTTGCTTTCTCTCTCCCTCCTTCTTTGCTTTCTCTCTCTCTCTTCTTTGCTTTTTCTCTTCCTCCTTCTTTGCTTTCTCTCTCCCTATTTCTTTGCTTTCTCTCTCCCTATTTCTTTGCTTTCTCTCTCCCTCCTTCTTTGTTTTCTCTCTCTCTCCTTCTTTGCTTTCTCTCTCTCTCCTTCTTTGTTTTCTCTCTCCCTCTTTCTTTACTTTCTCTCCCCATCCTTCTTTGCTTTCTCTCTCCCCCCTTCTTTGCTTTCTCTCCCCCTCCTTTGCTTTCTCTCCCCCTCCTTTGCTTTCTCCCCCCCCCCCTCTCTCTCTTTCTCCTTCTTTGCTTTCTCTCTCCTTTGCTTTCTCTCTCCCTCCTTCTTTGCTTTCTCTCTCCCTCCTTCTTTGCTTTCTCTCTCCCTCCTTCTTTGCTTTCTCTCTCTCTCCGTCTTTGCGCTCTCTCCCCCCCCCCTCTCTCTCTCTCCTTTGCTTTCTCTCTCTCTCTCTCCTTTGCTTTCCCTCGCTCTCTCCTTCTTTGCTTTCCCTCGCTCTCTCCTTCTTTGCTTTCCCTCGCTCTCTCCTTCTTTGCTTTCCCTCGCTCTCTCCTTCTTTGCTTCCTCTCTCTCTCTCCTTCTTTGCTTCCTCTCTCTCTCTCCTTCTTTGCTTCCTCTCTCCTTCCTTCTTCTCTTGTTCCTTCTTTGCTTCTTCTCTCCTTCCTTCTTTGTTTCCTTCATCTCCCCTTCCTTCCGTGTTTGCTTCGTCTTTCCTTCTTTGTCGCTCCTTCCTTGTTTCCTTTGTTTCTCTTTCCTTCCATCCTTTCCTTTTCCTTCCTTCCTTCCTTCGTCTATCTCTCCTTCCTTCCTTCCTTCCTTCCTCTCCTTTCTTCCTTCCTTCCTTCCCCTCCTTTCTTCCTTCCTTCCCCTCCTTTCTTCCTTCCTTCCCCTCCTTTCTTCCTTCCTTCCCCTCCTTTCTTCCTTCCTTTCTTCCTTCCCTCCTTTCTTCCTTCCCCTCCTTTCTTCCTTCCTCTCCTTTCTTCCTTCCCCTCCTTTCTTCCTTCCCCTCCTTTCTTCCTTCCCTCCTTTCTTCCTTCCCCTCCTTTCTTCCTTCCCCTCCTTTCTTCCTTCCCCTCCTTTCTTCCTTCCCCTCCTTTCTTCCTTCCCCTCCTTTCTTCCTTCCCCTCCTTTCTTCCTTCCCTCCCCTCCTTTCTTCCTTCCTTCCCCTCCTTTCTTCCTTCCTTCCCTCCTTTCTTCCTTCCTTCCCCTCCTTTCTTCCTTCCTTCCCCTCCTTTCTTCCTTCCTTCCCCTCCTTTCTTCCTTCCTTCCCCTCCTTTCTTCCTTCCTTCCCCTCCTTTCTTCCTTCCTTCCTTCCCCTCCTTTCTTCCTTCCTTCCTTCCCCTCCTTTCTTCCTTCCTTCCTTCCCCTCCTTTCTTCCTTCCTTCCTTCCCCTCCTTTCTTCCTTCCTTCCCCTCCTTTCTTCCTTCCTTCCCCTCCTTTCTTCCTTCCTTCCCCTCCTTTCTTCCTTCCTTCCCCTCCTTTCTTCCTTCCTTCCCCTCCTTTCTTCCTTCCTTCCCCTCCTTTCTTCCTTCCTTCCCCTCCTTTCTTCCTTCCTTCCTTCCCCTCCTTTCTTCCCCTCCTTTCTTCCTCCCCTTACTTCCCCTCCTTTCTTCCTCCTCTTACTTCCTTCCTCTCCTTCCTTCCTTCCTCTCCTTCCTCTCTTCCTCTCCTTCCTTCCTTCCACTCCTTCCTTCCTTCCACTCCTTCCTTCCTTCCTCTCCTTCCTTCCTCTCCTTCCTTCCACTCCTTCCTTCCTTCCTCTCCTTCCTTCCTCTCCTTCCTTCCTTCCTCCCTTTATATCTCCCTTCCTTCCTTCTCTATTTCAAAAATTAAAAATGGAAGAAAAGGCTAACTATGGGTTTTCTTAAAATACTGCCTCCCCTCTCCTCCTACCAATTCTGCAGAGCCTGTATAAACTATCTGTGCATTCCTTTTTTAATTGGCTCCCTTGTGGTCACATGATTGAGTGACTGCTGCAGGAACATGAGAGTGGGCCATGGAGCAGTGGATGCTCCAGGTCTCCAGGATGTCGAGGGCTCCACTGGAGCTGCTAGATCATGTGACAACAGAGGAGTGGATTTAAAAATAAAAAATCATTACAGGAGTGGTTAGGCCAAAGCACTCTCAGCCTCACTCAAAGGTCCCTGAGGCACTTCAGAACCAATTTTCGGGGATACGCGGTCTCTAGCATTTTATTTATATTACCAATCTTTCCTGTTTTAGAGCAGTGACAGGTTTGCTTTAGGGTAAATATTTCAGCAGTATCTATGTTTGCAGATGCCCTGTTCCCCGTGTATCTGTATTTAGAGCAGTTGCTTTGCATATCTGGTGTTTGTGCGACTTTCCTGAGCACCATGATTATGACTTGGCTAGTTTGCATAGTCTGAATAGCTAGGAAATGCCTCCCGGCTTGTCCTGCTTGTTTAAGGCTTAACAGCTGCTTTAGAGGCGCCCGGGGCCCAGTGCCAGGTGACTCTCCTCTGCAGAGGGGCCACTCATCAGCAGCTTCTTGCTGCATGCTGGACCTTCCCTGTATGTTTAATCTCCCGCTCTGTGTGAGTAGATTTTAGGTGAAGACAGGTACCATTCATTTAACCACTTCCAGTCCGGACGCTTTCCCCCCCTTCCAGTCCGGACACTTTCCCCCCCTTCCAGTCCGGACACTTTCCCCCCTTCCAGTCCGGACACTTTCCCCCCCTTCCAGTCCGGACACTTTCCCCCCCTTCCAGTCCGGACACTTTCCCCCCCTTCCAGTCCGGACACTTTCCCCCCCTTCCAGTCCGGACACTTTCCCCCCCTTCCAGTCCGGACACTTTCCCCCCCCCTTCCAGTCCGGACACTTTCCCCCCCCTTCCAGTCCGGACACTTTTCCCCCCCCTTCCAGTCCAGACCCTTTCACCCCCTTCCAGTCCGGACGCTTCCACCCCCTTCCTGTCCGGACGCTTTCCCCCCCTTCCAGTCTGGACGCTTTCCCCCCCTTCCAGTCTGGACGCTTTCCCCCCCTTCCAGTCTGGACGCTTTCCCCCCCTTCCAGTCCGGACGCTTTCCCCCCCTTCCAGTCCGGACGCTTTCCCCCCCTTCCAGTCTGGACGCTTTCCCCCCCTTCCAGTCCAGACACTTTCACCCCCTTCCAGTCCGGAAACTTTCACCCCCTTCCAGTCCGGACGCTTTCCCCCCCTTCCAGTCCGGACGCTTTCCCCCCCTTCCAGTCCAGACACTTTCCCCCCCTTCCAGTCCAGACACTTTCCCCCCCTTCCAGTCCAGACACTTTCACCCCCTTCCTTTCCAGACACTTTCACCCCCTTCCTGTCCAGGCCAATTTTCATCTTTCAGCGCTGTCACACAATTGCGCGGTCATGCAACATTGTACCCATTTGAATTTTTTTGCATTTTTTTGAGACAGATAAAACTTTATTTTGGTGGTATTTATTCACCACTGGGATTTTTTTTTTTTATATATATATAAATGAAAAAGTCGAAACATTTTGAAAAAAAAAAAGTGTTTTTCATATAAAATTTTGCAAATAAATAATCATTCTTCATAAATCTTGGCCAAAATGTATTCAGCTATCTTTTTAGTAAAAAAAAATAACCCAAATTAGTTTA
>NW_028321120.1:0-51542 GCF_062004578.1 Staurois parvus
CGGGAGGAACAGCGCCCCATTGGTGTCAGCGGGAGGAACAGCGCCCCATTGGTGTCAGCGGGAGGAACAGCGCCCCATTGGTGTCAGCGGGAGGAACAGCGCCCCATTGGTGTCAGCGGGAGGAACAGCGCCCCATTGTTGTTAGTGGTAGGAGCAGCGCCCATCATTGGTGTCAGTTGGATAAATAGTGCCCCATCGTTGGTGTCAGTGGGGAGGAATAGTGCCCCATAGTTGGTGTCAGTGGGGAGGAATAGTGCCCCATAGTTGGTGTCAGTGGGGAGGAATAGTGCCCCATAGTTGGTGTCAGTGGGGAGGAATAGTGCCCCATAGTTGGTGTCAGTGGGGAGGAATAGTGCCCCATAGTTGGTGTCAGTGGGGAGGAATAGTGCCCCATAGTTGGTGTCAGTGGGGAGGAATAGTGCCCCATAGTTGGTGTCAGTGGGGAGGAATAGTGCCCCATAGTTGGTGTCAGTGGGGAGGAATAGTGCCCCATAGTTGGTGTCAGTGGGGAGGAATAGTGCCCCATAGTTGGTGTCAGTGGGGAGGAATAGTGCCCCATAGTTGGTGTCAGTGGGGAGGAATAGTGCCCCATAGTTGGTGTCAGTGGGGAGGAATAGTGCCCCATAGTTGGTGTCAGTGGGGAGGAATAGTGCCCCATAGTTGGTGTCAGTGGGGAGGAATAGTGCCCCATAGTTGGTGTCAGTGGGGAGGAATAGTGCCCCATAGTTGGTGTCAGTGGGGAGGAATAGTGCCCCATAGTTGGTGTCAGTGGGGAGGAATAGTGCCCCATAGTTGGTGTCAGTGGGGAGGAATAGTGCCCCATCGTTGGAGTTAGTGGAAGGAATATTGCCCCATCATTGATATCAGTGGGAGGAGTAGTGCCCCATCATTGGTGTCAGTTGGATAAATAGTGCCCCATCGTTGGTGTCAGTGGGAGGAATAGAGCCCCATTGTTGGTGTCAGTGGGAGGAATAGAGCCCCATTGTTGGTGTCAGTGGGAGGAATAGAGCCCCATTGTTGGTGTCAGTGGGAGGAATAGAGCCCCATTGTTGGTGTCAGTGGGAGGAATAGAGCCCCATTGTTGGTGTCAGTGGGAGGAATAGAGCCCCATTGTTGGTGTCAGTGGGAGGAATAGAGCCCCATTGTTGGTGTCAGTGGGAGGAATAGAGCCCCATTGTTGGTGTCAGTGGGAGGAATAGAGCCCCATTGTTGGTGTCAGTGGGAGGAATAGAGCCCCATTGTTGGTGTCAGTGGGAGGAATAGAGCCCCATTGTTGGTGTCAGTGGGAGGAATAGAGCCCCATTGTTGGTGTCAGTGGGAGGAATAGAGCCCCATTGTTGGTGTCAGTGGGAGGAATAGAGCCCCATTGTTGGTGTCAGTGGGAGGAATAGAGCCCCATTGTTGGTGTCAGTGGGAGGAATAGAGCCCCATTGTTGGTGTCAGTGGGAGGAATAGAGCCCCATTGTTGGTATCAGTGGGAGGAATAGAGCCCCATTGTTGGTGTCAGTGGGAGGAATAGAGCCCCATTGTTGGTGTCAGTGGGAGGAATAGTGCCTCAGTGTTGGTGTCAGTTGCAGGAATAGTGCTCCATCACTGGTTTCAGTGAGAGGAATTATGTCCCATCATTAACGTCAGTGAGAAGAATATTGCCCCAAGGGCCAGAAAAAAAAAGCAAATTCCTTGAAAAAAAAAACCTCCATTCACATCGCTCATCTATAGTGACAGTGGGGTAAATGGTGCCCCATCTTTGGAGTTAGTGGGAGGAATAGTGCCCCATCGTTGGTGTCAGCGGGGAGGAATAGTGCCCCATCGTTGGTGTCAGCGGGGAGGAATAGTGCCCCATCGTTGGTGTCAGCGGGGAGGAATAGTGCCCCATCGTTGGTGTCAGCGAGGAGGAATAGTGCCCCATCGTTGGTGTCAGTGAGGAGGAATAGTGCCCCATCGTTGGTGTCAGTGAGGAGGAATAGTGCCCCATCGTTGGTGTCAGTGAGGAGGAATAGTGCCCCATCGTTGGTGTCAGTGAGGAGGAATAGTGCCCCATCGTTGGTGTCAGTGAGGAGGAATAGTGCCCCATCGTTGGTGTCAGTGAGGAGGAATAGTGCCCCATCGTTGGTGTCAGTGAGGAGGAATAGTGCCCCATCGTTGGTGTCAGTGAGGAGGAATAGTGCCCCATCGTTGGTGTCAGTGAGGAGGAATAGTGCCCCATCGTTGGTGTCAGTGAGGAGGAATAGTGCCCCATCGTTGGTGTCAGAGGGGGAGAATAGTGCCCCATCGTTGGTATCAGTTGGAGGAATAGTGCCCCATCATTGGTATGAGTGGGAGGAACAGTGCCCCATTCTTGTCAGCGGGAGGAACAGTGCCCCATTGGTGTCAGCGGGAGGAACAGCGCCCCATTGGTGTCAGCGGGAGGAACAGCGCCCCATTGGTGTCAGCGGGAGGAACAGCGCCCCATTGGTGTCAGCGGGAGGAACAGCGCCCCATTGTTGTCAGCGGGAGGAACAGCGCCCCATTGTTGTCAGCGGGAGGAACAGCGCCCCATTGTTGTCAGCGGGAGGAACAGCGCCCCATTGTTGTCAGCGGGAGGAACAGCGCCCATCGTTGGTGTCAGCGGGGAGGAATAGTGCCCCATAGTTGGTGTCAGTGGGGAGGAATAGTGCCCCATAGTTGGTGTCAGTGGGGAGGAATAGTGCCCCATAGTTGGTGTCAGTGGGGAGGAATAGTGCCCCATAGTTGGTGTCAGTGGGGAGGAATAGTGCCCCATAGTTGGTGTCAGTGGGGAGGAATAGTGCCCCATAGTTGGTGTCAGTGGGGAGGAATAGTGCCCCATAGTTGGTGTCAGTGGGGAGGAATAGTGCCCCATAGTTGGTGTCAGTGGGGAGGAATAGTGCCCCATAGTTGGTGTCAGTGGGGAGGAATAGTGCCCCATAGTTGGTGTCAGTGGGGAGGAATAGTGCCCCATAGTTGGTGTCAGTGGGGAGGAATAGTGCCCCATAGTTGGTGTCAGTGGGGAGGAATAGTGCCCCATAGTTGGTGTCAGTGGGGAGGAATAGTGCCCCATAGTTGGTGTCAGTGGGGAGGAATAGTGCCCCATAGTTGGTGTCAGTGGGGAGGAATAGTGCCCCATAGTTGGTGTCAGTGGGGAGGAATAGTGCCCCATTGTTGGTGTCAGTGGGAGGAATAGAGCCCCATTGTTGGTGTCAGTGGGAGGAATAGAGCCCCATTGTTGGTGTCAGTGGGAGGAATAGAGCCCCATTGTTGGTGTCAGTGGGAGGAATAGAGCCCCATTGTTGGTGTCAGTGGGAGGAATAGAGCCCCATTGTTGGTGTCAGTGGGAGGAATAGAGCCCCATTGTTGGTGTCAGTGGGAGGAATAGAGCCCCATTGTTGGTGTCAGTGGGAGGAATAGAGCCCCATCGTTGGTGTCAGTGAGTGTCAAAAAAAAAACCTCCATTCACATCGCTCATCTATAGTGACAGTGGGGTAAATGGTGCCCCATCTTTGGAGTTAGTGGGAGGAATAGTGCCCAATCGTTGGTGTCAGTGAGGAGGAATAGTGCCCCATCGTTGGTGTCAGTGAGGAGGAATAGTGCCCCATCGTTGGTGTCAGTGAGGAGGAATAGTGCCCCATCGTTGGTGTCAGTGAGGAGGAATAGTGCCCCATCGTTGGTGTCAGTGAGGAGGAATAGTGCCCCATCGTTGGTGTCAGTGAGGAGGAATAGTGCCCCATCGTTGGTGTCAGTGAGGAGGAATAGTGCCCCATCGTTGGTGTCAGTGAGGAGGAATAGTGCCCCATCGTTGGTGTCAGTGAGGAGGAATAGTGCCCCATCGTTGGTGTCAGTGAGGAGGAATAGTGCCCCATCGTTGGTGTCAGTGAGGAGGAATAGTGCCCCATCGTTGGTGTCAGTGAGGAGGAATAGTGCCCCATCGTTGGTGTCAGTGAGGAGGAATAGTGCCCCATCGTTGGTGTCAGTGAGGAGGAATAGTGCCCCATCGTTGGTGTCAGTGAGGAGGAATAGTGCCCCATCGTTGGTGTCAGTGAGGAGGAATAGTGCCCCATCGTTGGTGTCAGTGAGGAGGAATAGTGCCCCATCGTTGGTGTCAGTGAGGAGGAATAGTGCCCCATCGTTGGTGTCAGTGAGGAGGAATAGTGCCCCATCGTTGGTGTCAGTGAGGAGGAATAGTGCCCCATCGTTGGTGTCAGTGAGGAGGAATAAGTGCCCCATCGTTGGTGTCAGAGGGGGAGAATAGTGCCCCATCGTTGGTATCAGTTGGAGGAATAGTGCCCCATCATTGGTATGAGTGGGAGGAATAGTGCCCCATTCTTGTCAGCGGGAGGAACAGTGCCCCATTCTTGTCAGCGGGAGGAACAGCGCCCCATTGGTGTCAGCGGGAGGAACAGCGCCCCATTGGTGTCAGCGGGAGGAACAGCGCCCCATTGGTGTCAGCGGGAGGAACAGCGCCCCATTGGTGTCAGCGGGAGGAACAGCGCCCCATTGGTGTCAGTGGGAGGAACAGCGCCCCATTGGTGTCAGCGGGAGGAACAGCGCCCCATTGGTGTCAGCGGGAGGAACAGCGCCCCATTGGTGTCAGCGGGAGGAACAGCGCCCCATTGTTGTCAGCGGGAGGAACAGCGCCCCATTGTTGTTAGCGGTAGGAGCAGCGCCCATCGTTGGTGTCAGTGGGGAGGAATAGTGCCCCATAGTTGGTGTCAGTGGGGAGGAATAGTGCCCCATAGTTGGTGTCAGCGGGGAGGAATAGTGCCCCATCGTTGGTGTCAGCGGGGAGGAATAGAGCCCCATCGTTGGTGTCAGCGGGGAGGAATAGAGCCCCATCGTTGGTGTCAGCGGGGAGGAATAGAGCCCCATCGTTGGTGTCAGCGGGGAGGAATAGAGCCCCATCGTTGGTGTCAGCGGGGAGGAATAGAGCCCCATCGTTGGTGTCAGCGGGGAGGAATAGAGCCCCATCGTTGGTGTCAGCGGGGAGGAATAGAGCCCCATCGTTGGTGTCAGCGGGGAGGAATAGAGCCCCATCGTTGGTGTCAGCGGGGAGGAATAGAGCCCCATCGTTGGTGTCAGCGGGGAGGAATAGAGCCCCATCGTTGGTGTCAGCGGGGAGGAATAGAGCCCCATCGTTGGTGTCAGCGGGGAGGAACTGTGCCCCATCGTTGGTGTCAGCGGGGAGGAACAGTGCCCCATCGTTGGTGCCAGCGGGGAGGAACTGTGCCCCATCGTTGGTGCCAGCGGGGAGGAACTGTGCCCCATCGTTGGTGCCAGCGGGGAGGAACTGTGCCCCATCGTTGGTGCCAGCGGGGAGGAACTGTGCCCCATCGTTGGTGCCAGCGGGGAGGAACTGTGCCCCATCGTTGGTGCCAGCGGGGAGGAACTGTGCCCCATCGTTGGTGCCAGCGGGGAGGAACTGTGCCCCATCGTTGGTGCCAGCGGGGAGGAACTGTGCCCCATCGTTGGTGCCAGCGGGGAGGAACAGTGCCCCATCGTTGGTGCCAGCGGGGAGGAACAGTGCCCCATCGTTGGTGCCAGCGGGGAGGAACAGTGCCCCATCGTTGGTGCCAGCGGGGAGGAACAGTGCCCCATCGTTGGTGCCAGCGGGGAGGAACAGTGCCCCATCGTTGGTGTCAGCGGGAGGAACAGTGCCCCATCGTTGGTGTCAGCGGGAGGAACAGTGCCCCATTGTTGTCAGCGGGAGGAAAATTGCCCCATCGTTGGTGTCAGTGGGGAGGATTAGTGCCCCATCGTTGGTGTCAGTGGGGAGGATTAGTGCCCCATCGTTGGTGTCAGTGGGGAGGATTAGTGCCCCATCGTTTCCCCATCGTTGGTGTCAGTGGGGAGGAATAGTTTCTCATCTTTGGTGTCAGTGGGGAGGAATATTGCCCCATCGTTGGTGTCAGTCGAAGGAATAGTGCCCCTTCGTTGGTGTCAGTGGGGAGGAATAGTGCCCCATCTTTGGTGTCAGTGGGGAGGAATAGTGCCCCATCGTTGGTGCCAGTGGGGAGGAATAGTGCCCCATCGTTGGTGCCAGTGGGGAGGAATAGTGCCCCATCGTTGGTGCCAGTGGGGAGGAATAGTGCCCCATCGTTGGTGCCAGTGGGGAGGAATAGTGCCCCATCGTTTCCCCATCGTTGGTGTCAGTCGAAGGAATAGTGCCCCTTCGTTGGTGTCAGCGGGGAGGAACAGTGCCCCTTCGTTGGTGCCAGCGGGGAGGAACAGTGCCCCATCGTTGGTGCCAGCGGGGAGGAACAGTGCCCCATCGTTGGTGCCAGCGGGGAGGAACAGTGCCCCATCGTTGGTGCCAGCGGGGAGTGTATCTGCCCCCCCATGTTACCACAACTTCCCCCATCCCCCCCCAGTGATACCACAACTGCCCCCATCCCCCCAGTGTATCTGTCCTCCACCCCAGTGTTTCTGCCCCCCCATGTTACCACAACTTCCCCCATCCCCCCCCCCAGTGTTACCACAACTGCCCCCATCCCCCCAGTGTATCTGTCCTCCACCCCAGTATTTCTGCCCCCCCAGTGTTACTACAACTTCCCCCATCCCCCCCTCCAGTGTTTCTGCCCCCCCCCCCCCATGCCTGCACAGAATACATCTCATTTCTCTCCATGTATTCATTCTATAGTACTCCAGCATTGTGCAGAAACCCCCCCAATAATCCCCCCAGCAGCTGTGCCAGACCCCCCCCCCATATCAGCCATTCATAAAGGAAATGAATACAGAGCTATAATCCCCCAAATATCACTTCCCCGCCCCTCCCCCACTCTTCATAAAGAGATCCGTGTCATACAATCACTGAGGAATACTGAAAACAAATCTAAATATTAAAAGAAATGAAATAAGTAAAGGAAAGTCATGTTTAGATTTGGATGGAGTGGAGATGATTGGAGCCCCTGTCAGTGTTTATTGCTGTCTGTGCCCCCATTGTTGGGGAGATCCCCCCTCTCTGTTTGTCCTGTTTACCATCATCATCCAAAGTAAATGGGAAAGACGATCCCACATTTTGGGTTGTCCCCAGAAAAGTGATAGAGGGGAAATCTTCCGATGGGGACACTAGTTCTGGTGATCTGGGGGGTCCAGTTTGCATGGATTTCCTCTCACTTCCTGTTATGGACACATGGACGGTGCTGACCAATCAGAAGCCGCCTTGCCCGGACTGTCATCGCTGCAAGGAGAGAATAGATAGTTGTGGGGATTTCAAATCTGCAGACCTGTGAAGCGGCTTTCTCTCCTCTCCTTGCAGCGATGACAGTACGGGCGAGATGGCACAGGGGGGTGGAAATGTTTGATAAACGACGTGTCCAGGGACTAAATCGGGGCCCCAATCTACTTGTCCCTCATGACAATCTACTTGTTTTAAAAGCAAAAGAGACTTTATGGCGACTTAAACGTGTCATATTTTTAACATTGCGCTGTTTATCTCCTCCCCCTCCCCCCCCCCTCTCTCCAGCACTGCACCCGGGGACTAGCAAGGAGGAGAGAGACCTTGCAGTGTACTGAGCACCGATTGGCTGCTCGTCAGGAATGGGTGGGTCAGGGCTTATACTTTATCCCTTTGGCTGCCAGAGACGTTTTTGCCATTTTTGCACACATTTAAAAAATCATTTTAAGCCTGAAGATGGCATAACACCCAAATATATATTTCCTGAAAGCAGAGACCCTAGAGAATAAAATAGTGGTAGTTCCAATTTTTTATGTCCCATATTATCGCAAAATTTCAGTAAAAAATACAAGTATGTTAATTTTAGGGCACAAAAAAAGCAATAAATGACCCTATTTTCTGTAAAATCTAAAAGCCGAGGTTGCAGCGAATAAATAGATATCCAACTTGTCATCCTTAAATTTGTGCGCACTTGTGAAATGGCGAGGAGCTTCAGTACCCTGTATTTTCTATAGGTGACACTTTTAAAGCTCCTTTATAGGTCACCAGTTTAGTATTACGGAGGAGGTCTGGTGCTAGAATTATCGCTCTCATTCTGGCGTGCGCGGCGATATGTAACGTATCGCAATCGACGGTTTGATGCGTAGGCGTCCCAGCGTGTGCTTTTACGTTTTGTACGTTTTTGTATGTGTGGGGGTGCCGGCCTTTTTGGGGGGATGGCATGTGCTTGGGTGTAACTTTCATTGTTTATAATTGTAAAAAAAAAGTTTTTTTTTAATCACGGGGACAACTTCCCCTATGTGATGATTTTTGGTGACAGGTTCTCTTCGAGACATCCAAGGTCTAAAAGACTCTGGATGTCTCCCCTCTGTTCCTATGGGGATTGCTCTACAATCTCTCAACGGGGACCCGGAAGTGACATCATAACGTCACTTCCGAGTCAGCACAAGAAGGGGAGGGGACTCGTCCGCTCTTCTCCCTCCCCTCTACCCAACGGGGAGAGCACACGACGGGGGTGCGGAGAGGCTGGCACTGTGCAACGCAGTCAACAGCAGCGCTGCCACCTATTGCCTCACCTGACAGGTGAGCCCTGCTGCTTGCCCGCAGCAGACCTAAAGGTAGAATGAAACTACCTGCCCAGCGCCCGGAACTACATGTCCCGGGCGTCAGGAGATAGGAATCCAACATCCCTGTGGCATCTGATTGGTCAGCACCGTCCATGTGACATCAATAGTCCTCTAGCCTGAACTGTCATTGCTGCAAGGTGAGGAGAGAAATCGGCAGGGATTTCAGATGTCGGCGTCTTTGTCTCCTCTCCTACCGCTGAGAATATGGAGTATCTGCCACCATGGTATACATCCCCACATGCCCACTCTCCGCTGCGGGAAAACTCCCTTCACCGCTCCTGTCCAGTGGGGAAACCGCATTTGTTTTGGACAGAAATTGCATTCCTGTTCACATTGCATGCTGGTCTTTGTGGTGCAATTTGTGTTCATACATTTTGTATTGACGCACATCGCACCACAAAGTATCGGCAATCGGTATCGGCGAGTACTTGACCGAAAGTATCGGTACTGGCCGATCAGAAAATGGTATCGGTGCATCCCTGCTTTCTAACCTGCATGCTGGCTTCAAGTTGGTGTTTCAAAGTATGGATTCTAGAGACAGCCAGGCAAATAGCATTTTCAGAGTGTTCCATAATGATCTCCATATTGTTTCATGCATTCGTTTCCTTCAAAGTCTACCTGTCATGAGAAGTATGGGTCTGCTTTTGTGGCCATTGTTGGTCTTCTGAAAATGCTATGTGCCTGGTAGTTTGGCTTCAATGCCTGGAACAAGCATGCTGTGAATGTCAGAAAACTGTTAGAATTCCTCATCTCTGTACTTGTGAAGGATGATCCAAAGTATCATGGCGGGTACTACAATTCTCAGAAGAAAGGGTCACCTCGATATGTTCCTCAGGGTTTCCTTTGAAGCTGAAGTCTTTCCATCCCCATCAACATGCTGATGAGTTTTAAAAGGAAACTTTCTGTTTTCACTATATAGCTTGTTTAGACATCACTGGGTCTCTGTGCTTCCCTATGCAATGGCTGGTGAGAGGTGCTAGTGGGATGCTGGCCTTCTGAAATGATCACAGCACCCTGCCTCAGTACTCCTCTCATAGGTCCTCAGTTCTGATACAAGCAGTGGGCTGACTCTTAGGACGATTTGTGCAAAAATCAAAATGCTTTGATGGTTGGATGTCCGTCTCTCAGCAGTGGCACTCTCGGCAGGCTTGGTTGGCACACAAATCACTCCAGGTAATGCACACATGTGATGCCGAATCTTCATGATTGAAAGTGAAATCCAATGAATGAAAAGGGTGGACCAGGGACAGGAAGGCCGGGGAGGAAAGAATAGATGCTTGACGTCCTCCAGCAAGGAAATAAGGTGGGCTCTGACTTGTGATGCACACTGTGAGAAGCTCAGTGTGCAGTGAAATCATGCCATGTCAGTAGAGCAGAGAAGTCTGTACAACTGTGTAAGACTGAAGGGAAGCTGAAGTTCAGATCTTCAAGATTTATGTGCTCAGCTTTGATCTAGCTAGTGTCCATTAAACTCCAGAAGATCAGAAAAGAAGTCTTATCAGGTTACCTCGTATTTGTACTTTCAGTGAACCGCTTTCCTGCCGCCCTATAGAAGATATACTGCTACAGGGCGGCAGGGGTGCGCAAAATCACCTGTATATATACGTCATTTTGCATTTCTGAGCCGTGCACGCCCCTACCCGTGCAGCTATTCGCAGCCTTAGCTGTCAGTCACCGGGTCCCGGTGATTGAGGAGCATTACTGACAGAGGGAGAGAACTGTATGTAAACAATACAGTGCTCTCCCCTGTCAGCTACTGCACAATGCTTTGCATGGCTTACACAGCACACAGTTAACCCTTTGATCGCCCCACATGCTAACCCCTTCCTGACCAGTGCCATTAGTACAGTGTCAGCGCTTTTTATTAGCACTGATCAGTGTATTGGTGTCACTGGGGATGTCAGTGACATCAAGTCAGTTCCCCCCAGTGTCAGAATGCCCGCCGCAGTCATGCTATAAGTTGCTGATCGCCGCCATTACTATTAAAAATAAATCTTGCCCATTGGAGGACAGGCAGGCTGTGCTCCCACCACAGCCAGAATCTGCTTGCTTGTACATCCCGTATGGGCAAGCAGATACTTACTGACAGGAAGGCTCAATGAACTACCATGGTGCTGTGGACTGGCGTGATAGTTGGTTGAAAACCACAAACTGACAACTGGAAAGGCTGCTGGGACTTGTAGTTTTCCCATTCACAGAATACTGTGAATGAGTGACGCTGCCGGAGCCCCGCATAGCAGTTTTTATTTTACATTTTGACAGCTAGCAGGGGGGAGAAGATCCCCCATTAGCAGATACAACGGTGATGGGGGGGGGGGGTGCAGGGGCTGGTGTGATTGTAACCCTGAATATGGGTGTAACGTTACAAAAGGTGACTGTATCCTTTAAAGGATGAGTTCACCTTTTAAAAAACAATAATTATTGCACTTTTTTTTTTTTTGCAGGTAAAATAAATGTGCATTTCTTATTTCTGTCTGCAGGAGCCCGTAGACCATTGTGCCAGCGCCATGCGGGTCTCCTGCAGATCTGTTAGTATATCTTCTTACACGTAAAGGGATGTACGAGCCAACAGATATACTGACAGGAAAAATGAATGAACTACCGCGGCACTTCACAGCACAGTAGTAGTTTATTGAGGACTAATGCTGACAGCCGCTAAGGCTCTTGGGACTTGTAGTCTCTCATCCACAGGTGACTGTGTGGGCGGAGCCCTACACGGCCACGGTTTTAAAAATTTGACAGCGAGAGGGGAGAAGATCCCCCACAGGGCCCAGTCTGATCATAACAACATATTACATTTTACACCCTGAGTTTGGGTTTAACGTTACGAAAGGTGAACTTGTCCTTTGACGGCTGCCGACATTTTTACAGGATCTTGCTAGCTGAAAGATCCTGCATAAAAAGGATCCATACTGCATCTATGCTCATATGGCCTGATCCATATAGGTTTGTGGGAGGTGAAATGTACGGGCAGCTTTATGGGCTCTCACATTTTTAAAAAATATTTCTCTGCCCTGAATGAGTCATTTAAAATGACGCCCCATGGACTAGAATGCAGCATTTATGTGCTCGTCTACTGCTTATATATAATTATTACATTGAATGATGCAAGTGCCTACACTTTGACTTGATATTTGACTCTTAAAATCCCTGTACAGCAGAGTTCAGATTTGACCAGAGAGAAGCCGCAGCACAAGAAGTGAATCAGTTCTGCTGCAATACTCGTGTAAGGGGCATGCGGTTAGGAGGAGAGAGCAGAGTGACGGGTGTGAGCTCATCAGTCTACTGCTTCTTTCACTATCCATTCAGACTGAGGGAGGAGCAAGAACTGTAAGTTACTGCAGCAGATTAAAATCAGGTCTACTGCCCTGCTAGACAGAGCTGTGCAGTGTGACAGAGCTTTGAAATTCTCAGAACTGGACAGACAGAAATAAAGAATCTTTTGGCAGGTAAAATGTCTCTGTTCTATGTATTCCAGATTGTTTTTCAGCAGTTCATCTTCAGGTTGTACTTTTCTGCCTGGAGCCACTCTGGTTGAACAAAAACAATGTAGAAATGAAAGGATCTAAGCACCTTTCGGAGCATGTCACCCATATTTGGGGTGTAACACTTACCATGCTCCTATTCCCCAACCTCCCGCCACCAGCGCTCCTCTCCATGACAGTGGGCTTCTTCCCTCACCCGCTGTCACAATTTAAAAACAGTGTGGCCCTTCAGGGCTCCACCCACATGTCCACGTCATTCATTCAGTTTCCTTGAATGAACGGACTACAAGTATTGTCAGCCATTGTGGCTGACAGGTTGTAGTTCTCAATGAGCTGCGAGGACACTGATGAGCACTCTTGTAGTTCATTGATTCTTCCTGCAGTGTAGGAACTTTCTGACATATGGGAGTACGGGCAGACAGCTTATTGTGGGTCTGCAGGATCCGGGCATTGCACCCACAATCTGCTGATCACAGGTGCAATACTTTACAGAATGTAATGTACAAAAATAGTAAATGCACATTTTTGTTGGCTGCAAAAAAAAAAAACGTGCATTTTTAATTTTTTTTTTACAAAAGGTGAGCTTATCCTTTAACCACTTGGTAACCGTGATATAGCCAAATGACGGCTACAGCGCGGTTACCTAATTCTGGGAGGGTGTCTTATGACGTCCTCCCAGAATGTGCCCCCCGCGCACCATCAGGGGCACGCACCCGGCGATCTCCGTGATCGCTGTGTCCTACGGAGACAGCTGATCACATGATGAGGTAAAAGGCCAATCACAGCAGCCTTTTCCCACATGATCAGCTGCGTCCAATGACACAACAGTTCACTGTGTAAATACAGTTGTCTGTTATCGGCAGCATTTTCCTCACACTGTCACAGCGTGCAGAAAGTACTGCCGATAACTGGCAGCTGTCACAGAGGAGATCGGCAATGATCATCAGGGCACTGATGATCAGTGCCCTTCAGTACCACCCAGCAGGGCCCCCATCAGTACCGTCCATCAATGCCACCCATTCAGCTTCGGCAGTCAGGGCTGGTTGTCCGTGTCGCCCATCAGCGCCGCCTATCAGTGCCCATCATTGCTGCATATGTTGCTCTTCTTTTGTTTATAGTGCCAAAAATAAAACACCCAACTGCGATTAAATACCACAAAAAAAAATCTCTGTGTGTGAAAAATATTATAAAAATGTCATATGTGTACAATGTTGCATGACTGTGCAATTGTCATTCAATGTGAGACAGCGCTGAAAATTGGCCGGGGCACAAAGGGGGTATAAGTGCCCGGTAGATAGGTGGTTAAACTTGCAGGTTTCTGAGTGTAGACTTCAATCCTCCTTTAAATTGTAATGTAAAATAAATGCACCCTAAAGACAACGGAAATATGAGAGCTGCTCATAAGAAGTCAAGTGTTCAGAATTACAAATCAAACTGATTGTATTCCTGTCCATGGTAGAATATGTGGGCAGTGCTGGGGTTGATGCTCTTCCAAATAACTGATATGTTTATTTTTGTTGTCAAAGTGCAAACTGAATGACTGTAAAGAGAAAGTTCTCTGGAGCAATTGTCGTCCCCAAGAATCTGTCCAAGGGAACGTCTGACTTGCTGGTGCTGTTCACGCTGGACCACAACTAGGATGTGTTCAAGGTAAGTTTGTTGATGTGTTTGGATCGTGGCGTACCGGTGTCCTGACTGCAAGTGTTTTGGGTTTGTTCTGTGACTCAGTAGCAAGTGCAGTAACCACCCCAACAAAATGTTATTGAATGACAGATTCTTGGATTAGAATCAACTTCCATTTTACTCTTGGCTGAAAATAATCAGTGGCTGTAGGGCCAGTTATCGGTGGGGGGTGGGGAAATACCAGTGTCAGTGTTAAACCGCTGCAAAAGGATTGTGGTGCATAATTCCAATGGGTTACATTTAGGAAGGCTTAATTGGGAGAATCCTGTCATTAAGTGTTCTTGCATGGCAACCACTTACTGTTATCTCACATATATATTCCTATTATTATTGCCAAATTTACCACCCTAACTCCTCCCGCAGTTTTTACACTACATAGACAGTAATATACCGAAACGTGCGGATTGTTCCCGATTGGTGTGCTATTACTTTGTGGAACGTTTCGCCGAATGGTTCACGAAATATCAGCGTTTTTGTGGTGAAATTGGTCCCATAGGAATGAATGGCGGAATGTTGAAAACTAGAGTGGGAGCTGACAAAAGCTAGAGTGTGAGCTGAAAAATCAGGACATGATTTGTAAACTGCCATCACTCCCTCATTTTCAAGCCCACCTACACAAATCTTATATCAAAACGTTCAGCTATCCCTGCTGCCACTAAAAATGTCCACGGCTAGGCCATAGTCCTGATAGTCTTCACAATATGACCATTTGTTTGCAACTCACGCCGCCCATTGACATTCATTGAAACTGCACTCTAGCCACCTCAAATTTGAAGGGCAATTTCTAAACTGCGACTGTGCCTTCATTTTTAATATTTCAGAGACATACTATGCAACAAAATGTAGGGCTGGGTCTTGTGATTCTCACAATATAAAGCTCTTCAGATTTATCATTTTTAAACTACAATCTTTTGAAGAGGCCAACCGCCAGTGAAGTGAGCAAGTTGGAGCAGTTTTTTAACCGCTCTTCTCTGGCCTTGCTGTAGAGTGAGTTGCCATAGGAACCCACTCCACCCAGTTACACCGCCCACTCCAGTTATAGACTACTGGTGGAGGCAAGAACACTTCACACAATTTCCCCAGAAATTGTAGCTTTTCTAGTTATAAGCTGGTGTTCTGTCATACAATGGACTAGATATATGATATTCCTACTGTTATATTTGTGTTTTATCCTAGACCTTCGGTTATATTATTACACTGAGGATCTCAGGGGTGGAGAGGCTATTTATTAGGAAAAAGTGGATCAGGTGTTTCCTGGTAGGAGGAGCCTATCTCTCATGTGAAGCTGTCCTGGAAGATTCCTGGAAATAGTTAACAGGTAAATAACTGTGTTTTTTTCTCTTTGTGAATGAGCCCTAATTTGGTCTAAGCTGCAGATGAGTATGATCTATTATAGGGCAAGTGCTGATGTAATTGTTAGGCTACTTTCACACCAGCATTCCAATCAGGTCCACTTGTCAGTTTTTCAGGCAGACCTGGTTGGAAGGTCCATGGAGCCCTATGGACAGGCAGATGTAATTGGGCTTGTGTCTCTTTACATCCACCTACCGCCATCCAGGTCCAGAAAGCAAAAAAACAGAAAAGAAATGCGTAATTTTTCATTTTTGTTGACTGGATGGGAGGTACAGGAGAGCCCATTTACACCTGGCCACCCATAGAGCTGACGGGTCTGCCTGTGTCCACAGAAACTGTAAGGGCACGGATGTGACCGGTCACACACTGAAACATTATTACTCCTGCAGGTCACAAAAATAGTAATGCTAAGGCTCCTTTCACACAGAGGAAAGTCCACTGCGATCTGTGAGCAGATACCCTGCTGATCGGAGCCAAACGGTTTGAAAGGTGCCTTATTAGGGGTGTTTATTTTTTTTTACCTGCTGGAGTTTTAATGTGTTTCGGTGCAGTAGTTGCCACAAATCTGCAGCTTTTCTCCTGTGCTTTAAGGAAATGTTCTTCATTTGTTGTCATTTTATGCGTGTTAGTACTTGTTTATTTCTGGTTCTGTAAGCTCAGAAATGATGATTTTTACTACTGTGAGGATGCCCCAAACCTGCCAGCAGTAAGCCTTCTATACAAAAGTGAAAACAATGGAGTCCAATGGCATTGATATTTGTATGCATGTTTTGAGTAAGAAACAAATGTGAAAGTACCTAAAGTAAAAAAAAAAACACAATTGTGTTGGAACACAATTCCTATCCACAAGCCCACTCTTTGTAGGATCCATTCACACCATCGACATTTTGCATCACACCGTTTACTTGTTTTACTTCAAAGGATAAGCTGCTCTTTGTAAAAAAAAAAGAAAAGAAAGGAAAGTTTTTGAAGGTAAAAATGTTTTTTTTTTATTTATTTTTTTTGTGCAACCTGGGTGCAATATTAGGCTCCTGCAGAATGTCAGTGTTGCTATCACCACGTACTGGGAGGAGCAGTGAACTACCTAGAGCACTCAACAGTGCCGTGGTTGAGGACTATAAGCCGTCAGCTGCAAAAGCTGTTGGTACTTGTAGTTTTCCCGTTCACAAAATTCTGTGAATGGATGACACGGCTGGGTGGACGGAGCGCCGCAAGGCCGTGTTTATTTAAAATGGTGGGTGTGGGGAGAAGATCAGCAGCATGCTGACACAATGAGGATTGGGGGGGGCCTTGTTGCTGCTGCAAAAGTAACTTGTTACATGTTACACCTTGAATACGGGTATAACACGTAACGTTACAAAAGGTGAACTTGTCCTTTAATAAAATTTCACAAAATAACATTTCATTCAGTGCATTGGTGTGAACCGGACTCACAGGAAATGGGCAAATAGGCTCCTGAGCACCTTCTAGTAAATGTGATTTTTCTTTTTTTGTTATGACTTCATATTCACAGCATCTGGAACACCTGGGCCGGACCAGAAAATGACAGATGTAGTGCCATGAAGTACGACCAGGGCACAGGCTGTTGGCAGGGTCCCAACCGGTCCACATTGGTGAGTGTCACTAGGGATGACCGATGGGAATAACATGTTGGATTGCGGGGCATTGCCTGCTGTGACCAAAGTGCAGGGTATGGCTTCATTACAGGATAACGAGACACCTAGAAGGTCACATACACCATATATCTTATGCCTACTCTGCACAGCTATGTAACAGCATTGCAGTCACTTTATAAATACAGCTACATAGCAGTTTTGTAGTCTCCATAAAAGTGCATCTGTACACATACAGCCACGTGGAAGGATTGTACTCGGAATCTTTGGGAACGTGTGAGGAGGCGTGTTTCCCCCTGTATGTTGCACCGTAGCAATCGTGATGAGGTGTTTGATCAGACTAAGACATGCAAATGCCGTCATTTTTCTCCCTTCTGCAGGTGAAATTGTTCTGTGGTAAAGAAACAGTCATCATGTCCACGTCGGAGCCAAGTCGTTGTGAATACCTCATGGAATTCTACACTCCGGCCTCCTGTCAGCAGCCCGCTGGGATTCCCCAACCAGAGGAACATGAGGAGCTGTGACCTCATCAGTCCTATAGGTGCCGTACTGTTCTGAGTGGGAGTGTGAGCGGGGAAAAAGTGTTTTAGGCTCAATACCCACAATAAAATGGTATATGTTGGTTGTAGTGCAGTGCATTGCGGTCTGCTGTACAATGTAAGGGTGTGCCATTCATAATCCATACACCCCAATGTGCTGCACATAGAGCAGGTATATTAGAAAAAACGCATTGGTGGAAGGTCCTTCTTTTCATGTCGGTAAACGTCCCTGCTGTTTTGGTCCTGCGGCACTTGTATTTTTCTTGGTCTTGAATTAGTTGGCAAATACAGTATCTCCCAGAAGTGAGTACACCCCTCACATTTTTGTAAATATTTTATTCTATCTTTTCATGTGACAACACTGCAGAAATGACACTTTGCTACAATGTGACGTAGTCAGTGTACAGCTTGTATAACATGTAAATGTACTGTCCACTCAAAATAACTCAACACACAGCCATTAATGTCTAAATCGCTGGCAACAAAAGTGAGTCCACCCCTAAGTGACAAGGTCCAATTAGCCATTTTCACTCCCCAGTGTCATGTGACTCATTAGTGTTACAAGGTCTCAGGTGTGAAAGGGGAGCAGGTGTGTTACATTTGGTGTTATCGCTCCCACTCTCTCATACTGGTCACTGGAAGTTCAACATGGCACCTCATGGCAAAGAACTCTGAGGATCTGAAAAAAAGAATTGTTGCTCCACATAAAGATGGCCTAGGCTATAAGAAGATTACAAACATAAATCACGTGATAGTGCCACTTCAAATCTCATAAATGTACAAACGCATAAATATATAAGTCCAATATGAATAATTCAGTGATGCAACATACACATGCAATGTGCAATTGGTGCTCAATCGTGTAAGTGCCAACACACTTTTCCACTCCAGCTGCGTGTGTATGTGTATGTTGCATCACTGAATTATTCATATTGGACTTATATATTTCTGCGTTTGTACATTTATGAGATTTGAAGTGGCACTATCACGTGATTTATGTTTGTTATCTTTATTCCAATATTATTTGCTGGCACTTGTGTGGGGCACTAAGATGATTTGGTCACTTTAAGATGTGTCATATTTTTCACATTTCATATGTTTTCATTTTTTAATTTTTTTTCCATGTTTTCAATATCATTATTTCACATGTAGGTGTGTTTGGCATTTTTAGCCCATGTAGCAATATTTATAGTGATTCAGTTTATTAGCGCTGCACTATTGTTTAATATTTATTCTGCACTGGTTGGGTATCAGTTTGAGTGTAAGCAGCTGATAGGTAGGGTTTGGGGTCCATTACAGCGCAGGAGGAATTTTTTATCAAACAATTGTCTAGGCTATAAGAAGATTGCCAAGACCCTGAACCTGAGCTGCAGCACGGTGGCCAAGACCATACAGCGGTTTAACAGGACAGATTCCACTCCGAACAGGCCTCGCCATGGTCAACCAAAGAGGTTGAGTGCACGTGCTCAGCGTCATATCAAGATGTTGTCTTTGAGAAATAGATGTATGAGTGCTGCCAGCATTGCTGCAGAGGTTGAATGGGAAGGGGGTCAGCCAGTCAGTGCTCAGACCATACGCCACACACTGCATCAAATTGGTCTGCATGGCTGTCGTCCCAGAAGAAAGCCTCTTCTAAAGATGATGCACAAGAAAGTCTGCAAACAGTTTGCTGAAGACAAGCAGACTAAGGACATGGATTATTGGAACCACGTCCTGTGGTCTGATGACAACAAGATCAACTGATTTGGTTCAGGTGGTGTCAAGCGTGTGTGGAGGCAACCAGGTGAGGAGTACAAAGACAAGTGTGTCTTGCCTACAGTCAAGCATGGTGGTGGGAATGTCATGGTCTGGGGCTGCATGAGTGCTGCCGGTACTGGGGAGCTACAGTTCATTGAGGGAACCATGAATGCCAACATGTACTGTGATATACTGAAGCAGAGCATGATCCCTTCCCTTTGGAGTCTGGGCCGCAGGGCAGTATTCCAACATACCGACCCCAAACACCGCTCCAAGACGACCACTGCCTTGCTAAAGAAGCTGAGGGTAAAGGTGATGGACTGGCCAAGCATGTCTCCAGACCTAAACCCTATTGAGCATCTGTGGGGCATCCTCAAACGGAAGGTGGAGGAACGCAAGATCTCTAACATCCACCAGCTTTGTGATGTCGTCATGGAGGAGTGGAAGAGGACTCCAGTGGCAACCTGTGACGCTCTGGTGAACTCCATACCCAAGAGGGTTAAGGCAGTGCTTGATAATAATGGTGTCCACACAAAGTATTGACACTTTGGGCCCAATTTGGACCTTGTCATTTAGGGGTGGACTCACTTTTGTTGCCAGCGGTTTAGACATTAATGGCAGTGTGTTGAGTTATTCTGAAGGGACAGCAGATTTACATGTTATACAAGCTGTACACTCACTACGTCACATTGTAGAAAAGTGTCATTTCTTCAGTGTTGTCACATGAAAAGATAGAATCAAATATTTACAGAAATGTGAGGGGTGTACTCACTTCTGTGAGATACTGTATATATCCTTAACTTCCCCCTCTGTGGAGAACAGGGTGGCAGCAGGACTGTTTTACAGCTGCTGCAAAGCTTAGTGCGCTGTGTTCAGAGAATTCAGTGATAGTATTGTACCCAGTGTAGGCGCAGACTCTCCCACAATTACACACTCCGTGGTCATTTTTGTGGTTTTAATACGAACGCTAATAATAAGAGCTTTAGTAAAATTAATGCAAGGCTAAGACTAATTTTTTCTAAACAAAAGAAAAAAAGTATATGTACTGTGGCTGGTCGGCAACCTGTTATGAAGTTCTTTAAGATATGCTCAGTGAGGCAAAACAATACCTTTTTGGGTGCAGAAAAGCAAATGTAAAGGAAGGGTTCTTTTTAACTCCTTTGCCCTGAGGTTTATGTTCTTACTGTGAGACTGTCACTTGTGGCATATAAATTAGAAGCATTTTGTGGGTACAAGGACTGTGCCATATGTGTACAGTGTACTGTATACTGGGACTAGGCTCAGGTTCTTTTCATCCTGCTTTAAGCCATTTCCACTGCTAGGCACAACCTGACCGTGACAACCAATTGCAATGGTGTGCTACATGCACTGCTGGACTTATTTTCTGTTCAATCCCAGCTTTCCTCAGCTGGATCTGAAGATTGAAAAACGCTGGCATAATACAGCCACATGGAGTTGTAGGGAGCTAAGAGAGGATTGGATAAAATGTGTGTAAACATTATGCCCCCGACTTTTTTTTTTTTTTTTTTTTACTGCACCCCCAGACCAGACAAACTAAATCCGGCCCTGCCAGGAAAGAATGTGATTATTATTATTATTATTATACAGGATTTATATAGTGCCAACAGTTTGCTCAGCACTTTACAATATAACGGGAGACAATACAGCAACAATACAGTTCAATACAAGAGGGATAGGAGGGCCTTATCCTTGGAGCTTACAATCTAGGAGGGAGGGGCTAGTGGTACAAAAGGTAGTAACTTTGGGGGATGAACTGGTTGGAAGAGTAGAAGATTCCAGTATTAGTTGAGGGAAGGATAGGCTTCCCTGAAGAGATAGGTTTGCAGAGTAGGCGATAGTCTGATAAATTGGGGTAGAGAGTTCCAGAGGATGGGGAAGCTCTGGAGAAGTCCTGGAGACGAGCATGGGAGGAGGAGACAAGGGAGCTAGAGAGTAGGAGGTCTTGTGAGGAGCAGGGAGTACGGTTTGGGTGATATTTAGAGACAAGATTGGTGATGTCATTTGAGGCAGAGTTATAAATGGCTTTATACATTATTGTTAATGTTTTGAATTTTATCCGTTGGGCAACGTTAAGCCAGTGGAGGGATTGGCAGAGAGGGGTGACAGATACAGAACGTTAGTAAGGTGGATGAGTCTGGCAGCAGCATTCATGATAGACTGAAGAGGGGATAGCCTGTGATGAGGTAGGCCAATGAGGAGGGAGTTACAATAGTCAAGGCCAGATATAACAAGGGAGTGGATAAGTTGCTTAGTGGTTTCTGAGGTTAGGAACGGGCGTATCTTGGGGATGTTGTGGAGGTGAAGTCTACAAGATTTGGACAGTGACTGGACTTGGGGCTGAAAGGACAGATGGGAGTCTAGGATTACACCTAGTACCCTGGCATGAGGGGAGGGAATGATGCTTGTGTTATTGATCTTGGTGGAGCACAGGGGAGGCATGCAGGGTCTTTTAGATCCTGGATGTCTCAAAATAGAGAATCTGTCACCCAAAATCATCACATAGGGGACTTTTTGTCCCCTATGTGATTTAACAAAAAAAAAAAAAATTTATTTCTTAAAAATGTAAGTTACACCCTAGCATATAATGCCCCTCACCCCCACATATGTACGCACACACAAATGTAAAAGCATGCGCTGGGGCGCCTACACATCAAAACGTCAAGTGCGATACACATGTTCTATATCGCCGTGCACACCAGAATGAGAGCGATAATTCTAGTACCAGTCCTCCTATGTAACGCTAAACTGATGACCTATAAGGAGCTTTAAAAGCGTCACCTATAGAAAATATAGGGAACTGAAGTTTGGGACCTTTTTCACGCGTGCATTCAAATTTAAGGTTTGACATGTTGGATATCTGTTTACTCGATGCAATCTCATCTTTTATATTTTACAAGAAAATCTGATAATTTATTGCGTTTTGTGCCCTGAAATTAAATTAAGTGGATTTTTTACTGAAATTTTAAGTTTCATAGATCTTTGTGATAATATCATGTGACATATAAAATTGGAACTGCTGCCATTTTATTTTCTAGGGTCTCTGCTTTCACAAAATATATAATGTTTAAGAGTTTTGTGTAATCAGGCCTTAAATGATTTTTTAAATGTGCACAAAAAACGCAAAAATGGCTCTGGCAGTGAAAGTGATAAAGGATAAGTCCAACACTCCCATTTTCTGAGGAGCAGCCAATCAGTGCTCATTACACTGCAAGGTCTCTTCCCTCCCTGCTAGTCCCCGGGTACGGTGCCGGAGACAGGCAGGGAGGGGAGGAGGAGATATAGAGTGCAATGTTAAAAATATTAAACGTTTAATTCGCCATAAAGTCCCTTTTTTTTTTTTTTTTTTTTTAAAAGCCCCAGACAGTCCATAAAGCACCTCAGATTTAAATAGTGTTTTGGTTAAAATATATTTATTTTTTAGTCAGGACAAGTAGACCTGGAGACCGATTTAGTCCCTGAACAAGTAGTTTTTTCAAAAATTTCCACACCCGTTTCTGCCCAGGTACGGGCAGACAGCTTATTGTGAGCCTGCTGGAACCTGGCATTGCACCCACAATCTGATGATCACAGGTGCAATACTTTACAGAATGCAATGTAAAATAATAATAAATGCACATTTTTGGTGCTTGCAAAAAACACGTGCATTTATTATTTTTTTTTTTTTACAATAGGTGAACTTATCCTTTAAACTTGCAGGTTTCTGAGTGTAGACTTCGATCCTTCTTTAAATTGTAATGTAAAATAAATGCACCCAAATACATCCTAAAGACAATGGAAATATGAAAACTGTTCATAAGAAGTCAAGTGTTTGGAATTTTAAATCAAACTGATTGTATTCCTGTCCATGGTAGAATATGAGGGCAGTGCCAAGGTTGATGCTCTTCCAGATAACTAATATGTTTATTTTTGTTGTCAAAGTGAAAACGGAATGACTGTAAAGAGAAAGTTCTCTGGAGCAATTGTCGTCCCCAAGAATCTGTCCAAGGGAACGTCTGACTTGCTGGTGCTTTTCACGCTGGACCACAACTAGGATGTGTTCAAGGTAAGTTTGTTGATATGTTTGGATCGTGGTGTACCGGTGTCCTGACTGCAAGTGTTGTGGATTTATTCTGTGACTCAATAGCTAGTGCAGTAACCACCCCAACAAAATGTTATTGAATGACAGATTCTCTGATTATTATTATTATTATACAGGATTTATATAGTGCCAACAGTTTGCGCAGCGCTATACAAAATGAAGGTTGACATTACAGTTACAATACAATTTGTAACTGTAATGACAACAGTGCAAATTGTACTGATAATCAGAGAGTGAATTAGGAGCATTGTGGCATCATTTTGTTAATAAGGGGCGTATTCTGGAGATGTTGCGGAGGTTGAGGCGGCATGATTTGGACAGGGATTGGATGTGGGCCTGACAGGATATTTCAGAATTTGCACTGTAATGACAACAGTGCAAATTGTACTGATAATCAGAGAGTGAATTAGGAGCATTGTGGCATCATTTTGTTAATAAGGGGCGTATTCTGGAGATGTTGCGGAGGTTGAGGCGGCATGATTTGGACAGGGATTGGATGTGGGCCTGACAGGATATTTCAGAATCCAGGGTTACCCCTAGCACTTTGGCATTCAGGGATGGGTTGATAGTGGTGCTATTGATCCTGACTGAGAAATGGTTTTGGATAGGTTGAGTTTTAGGAAGTGGTGTGACATCCAGTCTGATTTGTCTCTGATATGTCTGTTAGTAAATCGTTAATACGTGAGGGAATTGAGGTGGTGAGCTGAGGAGTAGAGAGGTAGATTTGTGTGTCATCAGCATAGACATGGTATTGGAAACCATGGGAAGCTATCAGCTGACCCAAGGAAGAAGTGTAGATCGAGATTAGGAGAGGTCCAAGGACAGAACCTTGGGGGACCCCGACAGTGAGAGGAGTAGGAGAGGAGAAAGTATAGTTGTAAGTGACACTGAAGGTGCGGTGAGATAGGTAAGATTTGAACCAACAGAGAGTACAGTCACCAAGACCAAGTAAATAGAGTTTTTTTGAGGAGGAGGGGGTGGCCAACTGTGTCAAAGGCAGCACAGAGGTCCTAGAGCAAGAGTACGGAATAGTGACCATTGGTTTTCGCGGTTAGTAAGTCGTTTGTGAGTTTTAGGAGAGCAGTTTCTGTGGAGTGTTGTGGGTGAAATCCAGACTGAAGGGGAACGAGAAGGTTATTCTCAATAAGGTGGCAGCTCAGCTGGTTGTAGACTAGACATTCAAGGAGTTTGGAGGCAAAAGGGAGTAAGCAGATGGGTCTTAGGTTGCTAAGATTGCTGGGGTTCAGTGAGGCCTTTTTAAGTATGGGGGCGACTAGCACATGTTTTAGAGAGTTGGGGAAGATGCCAGTAGAAAGGGAGAGACTGACGATACGAGTTAAAGAGTGAAGAATAGAGCCAGAGGATGACCGAAGTATTTGCAAGGGAACAGGGTCCAGGGGGCAGGTGGTTAGGTAGGCTTTAGAAACGTTTACCAACCTCCTCTATAGTAGCTGGGTTAACCAAGGGAAGTATAGATTGTGCAGGTAGACAAGGAGTGTAGGGTGAGGGAGATATCTGTACAGTAGAGATCTCGTCACTAATTGTATCAATCTTATTTTTGAAGTGATTAGCGATCTCCTGGGCAGTGAGTGAGTTAGCGGCTGGAGGTAAAGGATGAAGTAGAGTTAAATGGAGAAAAGAGTTGATGGGGATTGCGTGAGAGGGTGTTAATGAGAGTGATAAAATAGGTCTGTTTGGCAGTGTGGAGACAGGAATTGTATTTTTGAAAGGCAGATTTATATTGATTGAAGTCTTGCTGGGGCTTAGTCGTATGCCATAAACGCTCAAGAGCATGGCTACATTTTTTGAGGCATCTGGTATTGTCTTTTTGCCAGGGCTGTAGCGGTTAGGGCCTAGGTCTGTGTGTAGTGAGGGGGGCCAATGTGTCCACAGTGGATGACAGTGAACTGTTGTAGACAGAAGTGGCCAGGTTGGGACAGGACAGGGCTGAGATTTTGTCATAGAGACAATCTGTTGCCGAAAAAAAGAAGAGAAGGGTTAAGATAACGAAGGTTTCTACCGGTAACTGGTAGTTGGAAGCCAAGGAGAGAGTGAGGCTAATAACGGAGTGATCAGAGATCGGAAAAAAGTTGGTGAGGTTGCAAAGAGTGCTGTCAGGAATGGACTTGCCAATAGTGGTGGGACTCACCTGCCTTGTGGGCTGCAGTACCAGGGCTGGCCAGCGGGTGCTCTCAACAACCAGAGGTTCACTTCGGCAATTAGCCATCACCTGGGGCTGATTGCAGGTGGTGTATTTAAGGGATGGCCAGACCTGCAGTCTGTGCCTTGGTGTGTGTTTTTCCATGGGCCCCTGTATCTTGTAACCTGCATTCCTGTTCCTGTTTCTGCCTGACTTGTTGCCGACCCTGCCTAATCCTGACTTCTGCTGACTTCTCCTGTTTGATCCCTGGCTTGTGACCCTGACCATTCTCTGCCTGACCCCCTGTACCTACCTGTCCGTTAGTTGCTGTACCCGGCTCGTGACCTGACTACTCTCCGCCTGCTCCTCCTGTACCTACCTGCCCGATAGTTATCGACACGGCCTGCCTGGCTACGTTGTGCTCTATATGTGTATGTACCTGTGTATCTATATCAGTTTAGGTTTGGGTTTGTTTTACCTTGTTGTATGAATTTGTGTTAGCTTGGTGTTTGGTGCACTGCGTTTATATTTGTATTGTTAGTCTTAATAAATTGTCTTATTTATACCATATCTGAAGCCTGCGTTTCCCTGTGTCAGTCCACACACTTCTGGTCACACCCGCATCCCTGACAAGTGCATAGGTAGGAGAATACAAGGTTGAGGCAGTTCCCATTAGAGTGAGTAGAAGCATGTGTCCATTGTTTTAGTCAATAGAAGTGGTTAGGCTCAGAAGTTTAGAGGTAGCAGGAGTTTTAAGATAAGCAGGGATGTTTAAGTCACCAAGAATGATTGTGGGAATTTGAGAAGAGAAAAAGTAAGGCAGCCAGGCAGAGAAGTCAACAAGGAAGCGTGATACCGGTTCAGAAGGCTGATAGATCACAGCAATTCTTAAAGAAATTGGAGAGAATAGACGTATACAGTGAACTTCAAATGAGGAGAGGGAGGTCCTGAAAAGTGCTTTGAAGGGATAGGAGGATTCCAACTCCACCTCCTTTCCATCCACTAGACCTGTAAGAGTGAGTCCAGAGGAGACCACCATGGGAAAGGGCAGCAGGAGAGGGAAAGTCAGATTCATGAAGCCAGGTTTCTGTAGTTGAAGGAAAACCGAGGGCTGGGCCCACAGATTCAGAGGGTACACGATGCCACAATTACGTTTACTGAAGAGTTATAGTGATCATGTAGTTGAGCATACGTAAACAGAATGATAACAGCGCATAACCATACAGTAAGAATAATACTGTCTAACACTAACCCCGTACTTGCGGACTTTTCCCCAATGTCCAGAAAGCAGCCTGGCTGCGCCTGAATGTTCCTGAGCAAGATATAACGTTGGGGTGCACCCTAAGTATTGCGCAATACTATTTGTAATCCAAAGGAAAGTGGAGTATGTCTCTTGTAACTTTCTGGTATATATAAAATGTCACTGACCACGTGTGGTGCGATGTGCTGCGGCAAAGCCGCACTTACGGTTCCCTGCCAGGCTCTTGGTGTTTTCTCCTGACCCACTCCGGAACCAGACCACACAGTCACTTGTTTCCTGGCCTCGTTGTGGATCTTCCTTAGGTGCCCTTGCCAGATTCCACTGTGAGCCGTAAATCCTCTTCCAGGCCCCACACAGATTCTCCAGACGTCCTCAGCATCCAAAAGCCAGACCCAGACTCCACTTCCTCCTCAGAGTTTGTGATGCAGTAAGTCATTTCTTAATTGCAGCCTCAAACCTGCATTTACAGTTCACTATGACCCTTCTGAGGGTCCTACTCGGCCCCTAAATTAGTATTCATGAAACTTTATAGGGTAAATAAGCATTTATCTTGTCTTAGCAAAAGTCACTACAAAATCGATTCTTGTACTTTGCTGCCATCTACTGACCAAAGAGCATATTACAGGCACAATATAGTTTAACATTAGATGTCAGTATTCATCCATGCGTCACACCCTTACATAGTTGCAAGTAGGTTAAAGGAGTTAGTGATTCAAAGGTCATGGACAGAAGTGAGTTTGTTACAGACAGAGCAGACATTCCAAAGGGCACAGGAAAAGGGGAGGCTGGTTCTAGAAAGAAGAGGAATAGTAACCAGATTGTGTGGATTGCGGCCGCAGTTCGAGGATAAGGTGTGTTGGTCAAATGAGAAAGATGGTGGCCCAGGATTTGGGAAATGTCTCCCAGATGTTAGGAGATGCAGAAGGGTGAGAGAGGTAATATGGGAGTGTGACTTATATGGAGGGACAGGTCCCAGTGTCCTGGAGGTTTTATTAGGATGTGAGTTCAGAATTAGCAGGAGTTGATGAGTACAGTAATAAGGTGAAGGTAGGAGTGAGGGTGATATATATGAGTTGTGGGGTGGAGAAGAGGGGTGTAGGAGAGAGAGTTTGAAGAGAGAGGATACAACTGTGAGAAGGAGGAGTAGGGAGTGCATGTTACAGAGTGGTGAGATGAAGAAGCAGACTGGGTAAGAGATGAAAGAGTGGAAGAGGAAACAGGTCACCTGTAGTCTGTTTAGTATTTGAAGTCGTCTGCTGTGGTTTTGCTGAAGTGCAGAGCCAAAGTGCAATGCTCAATACTTAATCCAAGATGATAGTTGCCAATGCTACCCATGGCTGTGCTGCCTCTGGCTGTGCCTCCCCTAAGGAAGGTCTAAATTTTTACTGAGTTGGGTGGGGGTATTGCCAATTAATCAATGAGGAATGCATAGGAGAGACACATGGCTAGCAGGGCAAATTTCTCACACCAAAGGAGGACAAAAAGACTGCAGGAGGGCAGAGTTGTAAAGATTAGGATCAACTCATAAATTTGGGTAAGACAATAAGAGCAAAATAAACACCACAGTAATATGGACAGAGTTAGAGCTCGTTCACACTTGACTTATCTCTAACTCTTGCCAAACGCTCCTATAGTGTTTGACAGGCATTTGGGAAGCGTTTTTGAGGCATTTACCAAGCATTAAAACCGCACCACAAACACCTATAATGAAGTTTAATGGTATTAATGCTCCACAAACGCCCAGGCGTTTGAGGAGCGTCACCATAGACTTGAATGGGAGGTTTCAACTCCTCCTGACTCAACATGAGGCGTCAGTTTTGCGGCGACGCAACGCTTCAGTGTGAACAGCACTGTGTGCTGCCATGTGCAGAATATTCATAGGTGTTTGAGAAACGTTAAAAACACTTCCCAAACGCCTGTCTGACGCCTGCTGACAAAGCTAGTGTGAACGTAGCCGTAAAGATTTGGGAAGCAGTAAGAATTACCAAGAACATTGATAGCCATGAATCGGCTTCAGTTAGAGGTGGATTTTAAAAGCAGTATAGATTACCATATAGCAGTGCAGGGTGAATTCGCATTCATACATGGCATGGGCGATAGTACAGATGGATATTGCTTGCAGACATTTACCATATAGCAGTGCAGGGTGAATTCGCATTCATACATGGCATGGGCGATAGTACAGATGGATATTGCTTGCAGACATTTACCATATAGCAGTGCAGGGTGAATTCGCATTCATACATGGCATGGGCGATAGTACAGATGGATATTGCTTGCAGACATTTACCATATAGCAGTGCAGGGTGAATTCGCATTCATACATGGCATGGGCGATGATACTTCTATTTTGCTCCTGACTAAAAATAAGCAGTGGCTGTAGGGCCAGTTATTGGGGAGGGTGGGGAAATAACAGGGATTGTCAGTGTTTCAGTGTTAAAACCCTGCAAAAGGATTGTGGTGCAGAATTCCAATGGGTTACATTTAAGAAGACTTAATTGGGAGAATCCTGTCATTTCCAGTTGCTTTATGATGTTGAGTGAGTGTGCCCTGATCTCCCAACCTACAGTCAGTTGGGCAGGTTAGAAGTCCCAGTTGTTAAGTCTTTACCTGCTCAAATATTACTTTATCCTGTGAATTGTTGAACACATTTAAGTGCTTTCCAATTCGTCCATCACTACTCCCTAGACCAGTGGTCTCCAAACTGCTGCTCGAGGGCCATATCCAGTCCTTTACTTGCCTTTATCTAGCCCTTTGGACTTCCAAATTATTATGCAAATGATATTTTTCTCATTTACCTAAATAATTGATGTAAATAACAGTCGGCATAATTCTCATGTTATCAACTATTAAGAGTACAATTCAAATTTGATTGAACAAACCTCCTAATGATAACAGGATTTTTTTGAAACCTAAAACACTTACAATGCGCTGTTCCAAATTATTCCGCACAGTAAGTTTCAAAACACTTTATAGGTTGTAAAGAACTGAAAATTGTAGTTTCTTGTGTTTGCAGCATATTTACTGAAATCAAAAGCTATTTCAATCAAACTTTTAACAACATTTTAACAGGTCACGTTACATTTTAACATGGGACCCTTTATTTGATAGCAGCTTTACAAGTCTTGCATCCATTGAACTTGTGAGTTTTTGGACAGTTTCTGCTTGAATTTGTTTGCAAGATGTCAGAATAGCCTCCCAGAGCTACTGTTTGGATGTAAACTGCCTCCCACCCTCATAGATCTTTTGCTTGAGGATGCTCCAAAGGTTCTCTTTTACAAAAAGCTTTATTGAAAAATAAGCAAAGATGAACAGACAATCGTAACAAAAATTCAATGACCAACATTTACATAGTACAATAAATGAAGGGAAGCTGGTGCAAGGCATGCATCAATAAAGGCAAAATCGGAAAAGTTTACATAGGTGCCCGGAGGGAGGGGATGGGGAGGGAGGTTGGGAGAGAACGGGCAACAGACCTTTGTGGGCAATGATAATGTAAACTCCAAAGGGAAGTATTGCTATATCAACATTATAATAAACAGGAAAGGCCCGAGAAAAGGCCGCATCAAAAAACAGCACATATTCATGACCTAGAATTTAAAAAGAAATCTAGATTGCATAAATAGCCTTACGAATGCAGCGTAGAGAACAGGAGGTACAATCCTTAAATTATGTTTAAGAGCAGAGTAAACAGAAGAGTAGAAAAAGACAAATAGTAGAGAGACATGGACAACACACACAGACACACAACAAAAAAAAAAGGGGGGAGAGGGAGGGGCCCCGGGGGGATCACAGCAGAATCCATCCTCATATCGATAGAAGGGACTGGTCGAATCTCGAGGGCTGGGCTACGTCCAGCCAGGGACGCCATATCTGCAGAAATTTTGTATCGGTATCCAATAATATGGCCGTCAGTTTTTCATTGACCATTATGAAGTTCATCCGGTTTTTGACAGCCTCAAAGCTAAGAACAGGAGTCTTCCAAGCCCTCGCAATCGTCAACTTAGTTGCCATAAATAAATGTGATGCCAGTTGCCGTTCAGAGCGGAGAAGGCCCTCTGGTGGTTTAAATAGAAGCGCTTCATATGGATTACGCTTAATGTCTGTATGAAGAATAGTGCGGAGGAGGGCATACACCCTAATCCACAACCTGCTTACCTTAGGACAAGTCCACCAGATATGTGCCATGGTACCTAATTGCTGACATCCCCGAAAACAAACCGGGGAATAGGTAGGAATAAAACTAGCTAGACGGGCAGGCGTATAATACCATCGGTATAGAATTTTGTAGGCATTCTCAAGAATAATAACATTCCTGGAACACTTAGATAATGTTTGGGTCATGAGCTGCCAGTCTTGTTGATCCAGGGTTCCCCCTAATTCCGACTGCCAACGCTGATGGTAGGAACGAACCGGAGGGGTTCTATATGACATAATGGAAGAATAAATCAGGGAGATCAGACCTGGAGCATGAGGTCTATGTCTACACTGGCTTTCAAAAGGGGATAAACGGTAAGGTCCTGGATGCGTACGTATTAGAGTATGAATAAAGTGACGAAGTTGAAGATAACCAAAATGTTCTCGGAGGGGAATGTTATAAGAAGAACGCAAAGTGTCAAAGGTAATTATTCTGGTGGGGGATAGGAGTGAATGAATATCATAAAAACCATGTGTCTGCCACCAGACAAACTGTCTAGGGTTATCCTTACCCGGAGGGAATAATGGGTTATGCAATAGACGTAGCAGAGGCAGATGAGGAGAGATAAGGCCAGCGGAGTATTTTATAGAATCCCAAAGACGAAGCGAAAGTGTCAGCGTTGGGCTAAGATTAGATGGACGCTGAGCATTAGGGAGCCAGGGCAAGGAGGGGAGCGGTATCGGGTGAGAGTCCATCATATCTACTACAGCCCACAGGGGGAAATGGTGAGAAGCATGAATATGAGCTAAAGGGGCAATGTTAGCCGCCAAATAATAGGACTGGAGATTTGGAACAGATAACCCGCCCGCATTCCGCCGCGCAAATAAAATGTGCTTGCTAATTCTAGGTCGAGAGGAGCCCCAAATAAAGGACAAAAGTTTTCGCTGATGTATACGCAATATATGCGAAGGTACTGAAACTGGCAGAACACGAAATAGGTGTAATAGTTTAGGAAGGTAGGTCATACGGATTGCATTAATTCTGCCAAACCATGATAACGGGAAATGGGACCAAGAGGACAAAAGCTCAGTCAACTCATGAAAAACAGTGGGAAAGTTAGCCTGATACAGTCCATCATATGTCGGGGTAAGCTTAATTCCTAGATATGGTAAGGCCGAAAGCCATTGGAAGGGGAACGTTTGCTTCAAAGTAGTCAGAAGTGATGGTGGGAGGGTAACTGACATAGCTCTTGATTTAGCTGGATTGACGTGTAAACCTGAGAGGGTGGCAAAAGAATCAAGAACTGCTAGTAAATTAGGCAAAGTAATCCCCGGATTCGAGATTGACAATAATATGTCATCCGCAAACAACGATAATTTATGTTGGGAGCCCGCCACATCGATTCCCTTAATATCAGGATGTACACGGATTGCTTCTGCCAACGGTTCCAGGGCTAAGATAAAAAGTAAAGGGGAAAGCGGGCAGCCCTGCCTAGTACCTCTAGCAACCGAGAACGTAGAAGACTCAAATCCGTAGTATCTAAGCTTCGCTTGAGGGGATGTATATAGTGAAGAGATCCATCGCAAGAAGGAAGGACCGAAGCCAAAACGATGGAGGACCGACAGGAGATACGGCCAGGATAAAGTGTCAAAAGCCTTGTTGATGTCCAAGGATAAGAGCATCATATCGATTTTACGAGTATGGGCCAAATGTTGCAATTGTAAAATACGTCTAATGGCATCTCCGGCCTGCCTATGGGGAACAAATCCCACCTGATCCTTTTTAATCAGACGAGAAAGGAAGGAATTCAATCGAGTAGCCAAAATCTTAGTAAGAATCTTCATATCGATATTGGTAAGAGAGATAGGCCTATAATTAGCCCAGGAAGAATGATCTCGGTCCGGTTTAGGGATCATAACTACATTAGCAGTTAAAGAGTCCGGGGAAAAATTTGAACCTCCCTTCACCGCATTAAACATAGCGGCAAGGTGGGGAGCGAGCACATCAGCCAATTTCTTATAATATAGTGCCGTGTATCCATCAGGACCTGGGCGTTTGCCTGTTTTCAGTTCCGCTATACATTGCAAAACTTCAGATACTTGGATATTGCGATCCATCAGATCCTTATGGGCCGGTGTTAAAGTAGGTAATGACAAACTAGATAAGAAGTCAGAAATAGACTGAGGGTCAGCCCGGGTGGGATCAGAGTAAAGTTTAGCTAGTCTGTGCCGGAACTCCTCTAAAACCGTTACTGGGTTGCTCGTAAGGGTATTGTGACGAGTACGTAAAGATATCGGTTTAGGGTGTTGCGCAAAAGAACGCAATCTACGGGCCAACATAGAGTCTGGTTTGTTAGCTTTGCAATACCACTTCTGGCGAGTCCAACGTAAGGAGCGCTCAGCCTCATCTGTTAAACACAGATCCAACTCCAAAGGTTCTCAATAGGATTGAGGTCAGGGGAGGATGGAGGCCACACCATGTCTTTCTCTCCTTTTATCCCCATAGCAGCCATTGATGCAGAGGTATTCTTTGCAGCATGAGATGGTGCATTGTCATGCATGAAGATGATTTTATTACGGAAAGCATAGTTCTTCCTTCTGTACCAGGGAAGAAAGTGGTCAGTCATAAACTCCACATACTTTGCAGAGGTCATTTTTACACCTTCGGGGACCCTAAAGGCGCCGACTAGCTCTGTTCCCATGATTCCGGCCCAAAACATGACTCCACCACCGCCTTGCTGACGTCGCAGCCTTGTTGGAACAGGGTGGCCGTCCACCAACCATCCACTACTCCATCCATTTGGACCATCCAGGGTTGCACGACACTCATCAGTGAACAGGACTGTTTGAAAATTAGTCTTCATGCATTTTTCTGCCCAATGCAGCTGTTTCTGCTTGTGAGCATTGGTTAGTGGTGGCCGAATAGAAGGTTTATGCACAGTTGCAAGACTCTGGAGGACTCTACACCTTGTTGTCCGTGGGACTCCAGAGGCACAAGCAGCTTCAAATATCTGTTTGCTGCTATGTAATGGTATTTTAGCAGCTGCTCTCTTGATCCGATGCATGGATCTGGCAGAAATCTTCCTCAATGTGCCTTTATCTGCACGAACCCGTCTGTGCTCTGAATCAGCCACAAATCTCTTAATAGTGCGATGATCACGCTTAAGTTTTCGTGAAATATCGAATGTTTTGATACCTTGTCCAAGGCATTGAACTATTTCACTCTTTTTGGCAGCAGAGAGATCCTTTTTCTTCCCCATATTGCTTGAAAACGGTGCTCTGCTTAATAATGTGGAACGCCCTCCTTCAGTAGTGTTTCCTTAAATTGGGCTCACCTGCTAATCTAATTATCACAGGTGTCCGAGATTGTGTTCAGTGATCAAAAGAGCCCTGACACACAATGCCATCCATGAGTTAAACTGAAAAACAAAATATTTAATCTTTGTGACACTTAAATAGAATTTGCATAATAATTTGGAACAGGGTGTATTCCTCCCTCTGACCAACAATGAGGTATTATTCCTCCCATCAGTGATGGACTATTCCTTTCACTGACACCAGCTATGTTTTTTGTGTTAAGTGTTAAGCTAAGTGTTTTTTTTTTTTGTTTTTTTTTTTTTAGATTCCTGGAAGTTTGCAGGAATGGTCAGTGATAAGCTGGTGGTTACTCGGCAGGGAAGAGACCCAGACAGACACAGGTGGATATACCGTATTTTTTGCTCCATAAGATGCACCTAGGTTTTAGAGGAGGAAAACAAGAAAAAAAATATTTTGACCCAATGGACTGCAGACATAATACAGGAGATGACCAGAGACTGCGGACATACTACAGGAGATGACCAGAGACTGCGGACATAGTACAGGAGATGACCAGAGACTGCGGACATACTACAGGAGATGACCAGAGACTGCGGACATAGTACAGGAGATGACCAGAGACTGCGGACAAACTACAGGAGATGACCGGAGACTGCAGACACAGTACAGGAGATGACCAGAGACTGCAGACACAGTACAGGAGATGACCAGAGACTGCGAACACAGTAGAGGGGATGAGCAGAGACTGCGGTCACAGTACAGGGGATGAGCAGAGACTGCGGTCACAGTACAGGGGATGAGCAGAGACTGCGGTCACAGTACAGGGGATGAGCAGAGACTGCGGTCACAGTACAGGGGATGAGCAGAGACTGCGGTCACAGTACAGGGGATGAGCAGAGACTGCGGTCACAGTACAGGGGATGAGCAGAGACTGCGGTCACAGTACAGGGGATGAGCAGAGACTGCGGTCACAGTACAGGGGATGAGCAGAGACTGCGGTCACAGTACAGGGGATGAGCAGAGACTGCGGTCACAGTACAGGGGATGAGCAGAGACTGCGGTCACAGTACAGGGGATGAGCAGAGACTGGTGACACAGTACAGGGGATGAGCAGAGACTGCGGACACAGTACAGGGGATGAGCAGAGACTGCGGACCTTTGGGGAGGGAGGGGTAGCAGGTACCCACTCCCACTTGCACTGAGTTGTCCTCCCTCCCCGTCTTCTGGGACACTGACAGGTCCCAGAAGACTGCTGGACCACTCACAGAGAGCAACACTTCTCATGCATGCGCAGTGGGCACCCGGCTGTCACAGCCTGGTGCCCACACTAAAGATGCCGGTGCTGGGAGAGAAGACTGTAGAGCTCTGGACCGAGGAACAGGTAAGGGCTCTGCTGCAGAGAAGAGCCGAGTGGCCGGCCAGGTATTCTGACACGGCGGCAGCAGGAATACCAGACCGGCTGCTCCATATTCGCTCCATAAGATGCACAGACATTTTTCTCCATTTTTTTTTTTTGGGGGGGTAATGCATCTTATGGAGCAAAAAATACGGTATATCAAATGTCTTTTTCCAGCCAATTGCTTTTCCGGGGGGTTTCACATTGTTTCTAATATATGGGTAAATTTAAGAGCTGTTTTGAAAGATGGATGGGTCCCTATTCAACTGTGCATTTCCTAGCCCCGTGGAAGACCACGCTTTTAGGATGGTCTAATATTTAATAAAATACAGCCTGTGAATTGCCCAGGGAGCAGCATTAACATTGTGGCTTGTAGTACATCCATAATTTTATACTAATAAGCTGTGTATTGGGTCTGTGCACAGGATGGGTCTCTCCATGGTGTTTGGGTGACAGGTTCTCTTTGATAAAATTCAACCTTCATTCTTCCTTGCAAAGTAAACGCATGAAGGTTAAATTAATCTGCACATTCAGGATAAAGCGACAGGTTCACCATAATGCCAACCTCCACAAATGCAAATACTTTCCTGGTTTTTGCTCCTCAGCCAATCTGTTCAGTTGGAAATGAAAGTAAAGCCCCGAAGGAGTGGTGTTTGTGAAGTCATGCTGGTGCTTGTTGAAGGGGGGGAATTGTTGGGAAAGGGTGAGGGATTACAGGAAACATTGATTTTCTCTTTTTTTAATCAACATACAGGATAAATTTAAAGTGATGTAAGGTTGTACTTTTTTTTAAGGCAAACCGCTCCAATCCTCTTCTTTTTTGTGTCATGTCCTCCTGCAGTCAATTCAATTTGTTCATTCTTCTTCTCTTTTCCAACAGATGGAGCGCAAGACTCCATGTCACTACCTGGGAACCATGAATGCTGTGCCCAGTGGGATGAAGCTCCATGACCTCAGAATCCCCATCCTCCTTCCCTCCTGATCACTGCAGTAAAAGTCGCCAACAGACTCATTCTATCCATCCATCCATCCATCCTGCATTGCTGCTCTGTGCACCTTCATGTACGTAGTCATGATTTCTGTGTGCAGTGTTTAATTTTATTAAATTTAGACCTTTCCCACTGGCTGCTGTAGTTTTTCTTATAGTTTGTGGTGAACAAACAAAATGCTATTCGTGTTAGCTACAATAGACTTGCTCAGTATCTAAACCAGCGGTCACTAAATGGCGGACCACAGTCCGAGAACGGCCCCAAAATGCTCCCTTCTGGACCGCCAGCCTGCAATGACAGATCTGCCGCTGAGCAGGGCGGTCCTCACAGCAACATGACATCACGTGTGTGCGCCCCGCCCCTTGCAGCTCACTGTCTCTCCGGCTCCCTCTCCCTGCCTGTACACAAGCATTCTTCAGCAAGGATCCTGACACAGCTCCTGTCTGCCCTTAAGGTAGGGTGTAGTCTTACAGGGGCACTCTGATGGGCACATTTAATGTTAGAGTCATGCTGATGGGCACATTTAATGTTAAGGTGCACTGTGATGGACACAACATAGAATGTGCCCATCAGAGTGCCCCTTACTATAAATGTGCCCATCAGAGTGCCCCTTAATATAAATGTACCCATCAGAGTGCCCCTTACTATAAATGTGCCCATCAGAGTGCCCCTTACTATAAATGTGCCCATCAGAGTGCCCCTTACTATAAATGTGCCCATCAGAGTGCCCCTTACTATAAATGTGCCCATCAGAGTGCCCCTTATTTTATGTTAAGGGTGCACTCTGACGGCCCCATGTTATGTTAAGGGGGCACTCTGACGGCCCCATGTTATGTTAAGGGGGCACTTTGACGGGCCCATGTTATGTTAAGGGGGCACTCTGACGGGCACATACTGTGGAAAGGGGCACTCTGATGGGGAATATGATTTAAAGGGGTACTCTGAGTGAAAGGGGGCACTCTGATGGGAATACCTGATGTAAGGTGGCACTGTGATGGGGACACCTGTTGTAAAGGGGGCACTCTGATGGGCACTGTCTTGGAAATTCGCTTTAACGAATTTCTCCTTACCGTGAGTACTCGCAGTTGGATGCGCAGAAATCCCCCATAAAGCTGTGCGAATCTCGCTTACCACGACTGCAGCCAAACTACACGATTCCTGCCCATCCAAATACTTTGGTTCTGTTGAATTTGTGGGTGATGGAGCTCCGTTACCCTGGAATGATCACACGACACTCTAAGGCTGGTTGCAACTCACATAAGGGGCTGATTTTAGGCTCAGCTCTCTGTTTTATTAAGAATACACACATGCCCCCCCACATGAATAAAGTCAATCCCTCCCACCGAACAATACAATGGGGATTGCTTATACAGAGGATGTACACTCCAATTGGAGCATAGCCTTTGCTATTATCTATCACTGGTCCTCCCCCATGAACCTTCTGAGGTCAGCAGACTTCCTCCCCTTCCCCCCTATGAGCCATCTGAGGTCATATTTCCTGTCCTACTAGCTTCTATTGGTATGTAAATTCTCTGCACAAGCACTCCCTAAAAATATCAGTCTGTACCTGGATGGGCCCGATACGATCTTTATTAAAACACATCCATCCCAGATACAGTTTCAAGTTAGTAATGGGTTGTAAGATATGCATAAGCCTACACGTGGAGTTCACACCGCTTGCGCATTGCGTTATGAAGCCCACGTGGTACCATGCTGCTGATATGTGGATACAGGCCCACGGTCTACTGACAGCAGCATTCGCATGGAATGCCGTGGTGGTATACACGCCGGTCTATAAGCGCAGATCTGCCATCTCATCCATTACCAAGCTGAGTACTGTAATACATACATTGTACATGCGCATGGCCCAATTGCAGCCTTCAGAGCTTTAATTAAGCCACACGAGAGACATATGAATAACACAAATACATGACACATTTAAAGTTCGACCAACAATACAAAATTTCCATGACATTCCCTCCTGTTTTATCATATTCTCCTCGTGTCCCTTCTTGATCTTCTTCAGCTTGATGGGTGTAGTCTCAAACTTCAAAGAGTTCCTGTAGTTGTCCCTGAGAATAAAGCTCCACGGGGTACCTGAAACAACAAGACCCGACGCAGACTCGACGCAAACAGGCTTGATTGAAGCGATGATCCTCAAGAGCGTTGGAACCTTCACTACAGGAAGGCTCTTGCAAAAACCACAAACAGACTTGTGGTATGAATAAAGCTTGTGATCCCACGGTGGTCTGGGGAGATCCAGCAACAGATTCTCAAATTGCCCCTGCAGACGGGGCCACACAAGGCTGGTCTCGACCCAGGCAGTTTTCCAAATCGCAGACACAAACCATGATGAGGCTTGAAGCTTGCTTGAAGGTCTTGGAGAATGTGGTCTTCAGAGAGATAAATTAGAGGGAAGCCAGGACGTAATCTGTAGAGAAGGTGGATGGTTGGTGAGGTCTTCCTCCGATCAGTGGTTGGAGTGGGATCCCAGGAGCGGGCATGGAGATGTGGTCGTCTGCCCGAGCTTGGTTTACACGGTCGATGAGGCAACAGGAACATCTCACCGCGGCATATAAAAGGCAGATGAAAAAGAGAAGCATCAGGATATACACTCCCACTTCCTTCAACCAAGATCCGATGGAGAACAGGAAATCTCCCAATCCTCCCAAACCCTTGAACGGATTCCAACCCTCACTAGCTATAGCTCTAGCTTTTCCCTGTAGTTCACTAACTTTGTCCATATGGGCCTGGACCTTGTCATCGGTGTCTTCTATCCAAGTACAACAATCCTCTCCGATGAACTCACAGAACCCCCCTTTGGCGGCTAAAAGATAATCAAGGGCCATCTTCTCCTGAAGCACTAAAATTCCCATCTGCCGTTGTTCTTGGGCAATTTCTCTGACAGCCTCTACGGTCTCGTTAAACATACTATCCACGATGACAGAAAAATTGTTCAGGCGCTTCATAAGTTCTATTCCCCATCCTGTCCATGAGGGGAACCAAGCCCATGCCTGGTCGCCCTCAGAGAACAGCTCCCTGCGAACTCTCCCTGCCATCCTTACCTTCTTGTGGACCATCAACTCTTCATGGTCCATCACTACATAGGATGCGGGGACTAGCTTTATGAGGGCACACGAACCTTTCGCGTTCTGGGGAAATGTTCTATAGGCTGCCGAACCACACAGAAAATAGTATGGACCTGTCAGAGCAGAACAGGAGGAGTTCCTCGTTCGGCCTCTGGTACTGAGCAACAGTTGCACAGACTGGGGGATTGCTCCCTCAGTCTGCACATCACATCCGTCCTTCCAACACACGTGGTCTGGTCGGTCAGTGTGGTTACTCAGAAAGGAAGTCTGGTTAGTCAGATTGACAGTTATACCTCCCTCGCAGGTGGTAATCCCAACAAACTTGTTACCTGTGCCAAAGCTGATGTTAAAGCACACCTGAGGGCTGCCTAGCTGCCCAGTTACCCATAATGGACTGGTGAGGGCCCTACAGGAGCTAGAGCTAATATTGGTGCTGAAACTGATGTTACCTGCTAAAAATGTGTCATTAAGTTCTACCGACAAATGTCTACGTGGGGGCTGACCAGGGGTCCCTTGCTTTTTCATGCCGACGCGGATGTCATATAGGGCATGAACAGCGGCCATTGCGGACATGTGATGACTGGGTGGGGGCTTAGAGCATACCCAACAGTTGGTTTTGTTGGCGGTTCTGGCTAAACGCAGGTGCATTTTAAATAAAAGGTTGGGGTATCTGCCATCTTTTCCTCCGTTCACACACATGTAAGACATACAAACAAAAAGAAAAAGGAAAATGACACCCCTCATTCTCTGGTGTAGCTGAGAAGCTTCTTGCAGTGGCTTGCGTGCACCCAGTTGTCTCGTCCCTCGAGCTTGAGTGAGGTAGGTGTCGTCAGCTGGACTTGGTATGGTCCGGTGAACCGTGGCTCGAGTCCGGTTCTTTGATGTTTCTTTAGGACGACCCAATCACCTGGCTCAATAGAAAGAACACCTGTTATTGTATTTGGATCGGGGAGCGATTCGCGAACCCGATGGTGTATCTTCTGCAGCTCCCGTTGCAGAGATTGCACATAACCTGTAAGCTGTGAATGCAAAGACAACAACTGTTGAGGAAAGTACAACCCTGTTTTGGGAGGTCCTCCAAACAACACCTCGTAGGGTGACAGCCCATGTGGTTGCCGAGGGGCATTCCGGATGGAATAGGGGGCAATGGGGAGACATTCAGGCCAAGGTTTTTGGGTATCGGAAGACGTTCAACCTTACCGCTACTCTCGGGGTGATATGGGGTGTGTCGCCGCTGACTCCAGTTCCACCAAAGAGATGCAGTCGTGTCCTTTGGAAGAGAGATTAGTAGTGGACAAAGAAGACATGTTAGCAGAAAAGGTGTTAGTATTGTTAGTCGTGTTGCAAAATTCAGCACTGTCATTGCTGTCCTCCCCCCCCTTCTCATCTTCCGACACAGGAAGAAGAGAAGCTGGGTTAAGAATAGTGCATCGTTTGATAGTGAGGTTAGTAGGGGTTAGGAGGGTTTTCCCCTGAGAGGGGTACCTTGCCTTGGATGTCCTGTTTTCGCAGGACCGTTCTTGCTGCACTGGTGTCGGTGAGGCAAGGGAGGGGATATTTTAATTCCTCTAGAAAAAGATGGATCTGGGCCGACACCGATTTGTCAACTTCCTATGAGAATTCATAGGAGTTACTTACCATGGTGGTCATAGGGGCGGAGGACTCATCAGGAATGAACTGCCACCGACCTTTAGGTAATTGGGGACAGCTCCTCCTCATGTGCCCCGTTTGGTGGCACTGGAAGCACCTGGGTGGGGGCCTATCCTTCCTGTGACCCAGATCCCTTGGTTTTTCGTGTGGGGTCTGGGACATAAGAACTTTGGCCTTGTCTTGTTTTCTTCTATCCATTTCCCTCTCTATTGCCGCAAGAGTGGAAAGGATAGCAGGGATAGACATCTCATTATATTCGGGTCGGGCCAGAACCAGCCTTTCCCGAATTTTAATATTGATGCCTTCCAAAAATTTGGCCCGCAACAGAATGTGCGTCGCGGTCACCTTTACCCCTTCAGTTGGAGCATCAGGTCCAACTTCCAGATCCGCATCCAGTGCCGTCTGCTTGAGACGGCACCAGAAGCAGGCGCTTTCCTCATTAGGACCCTGGGTGAGCTTCATCATGTCCGTAGTAGAGGTAGCACCATACATTTCTGGAAGCTTTGCCTTTAGCTGTGTACAGAACTCTTTGCCCCCTGAAGTCATCTCCTCATGCGTGGTTATAGAGCACCCTGCAATCACTGTACTGGCCACTTCCATGCCCACCTTTGCCCGTAGGATCTGTGCACAATCTGACCCGCTCATACCATAGCTGAACTGGTTTTGTCCAAACATTCGAGCAAATCCTCTCGGATTGACTCGATAGTCCGGGAGCTCAGCCAGAATAGTGCGGATCTCTGCCGGGGTGAAGGGGACATGCCAAACTACCCGTTCCCCTAAAGTCCGTTCCCCCCGTGCATTGGGAGGACCTTCAAATTGCTGCACCCTGACTGGATAGGCCTCGGTCCGGGAAGAGTGCAAGGGCTGACCCAGCATCATCGGTGGGCTTAGATTAACCACCTCGCTTACTGCACCTTCAGGTTTGAGGTCCCTCAGATCAGGGTATAGCTGGGGGGCAGGGGTCTGATCAGTGGTTCGTAGCGCTTTGATGCAATCCGCCCTGTTTTTTAACCGGGTGTCTATTCCCCTTGATTCACAGATAGTCTGCAAATCGGTTGTTGAGAAGGCTTCATAGTTGGAAACAGAAGGAGCTGGGGTGAAGCAGGGAGAAGGGAGAGGTAGAGGCAGAGGCTGAGGCATAGAGACAGAAGACACAGAAGGTATGTCAAGAGTGACGTCACTAACAGAAGAGACAGGTGCAGTTATACTTATCTCAGCCACTGTTGGTTGTTGGGGGACCCCAGCAGACCCTGATCCTGCCTGCCTTAGTAGAGTCAGCCCTGAAAGAGCTTCCTCCACCTCTGACACTGGATCCTCCTGTTTTATTCCCTCTGGAGGCCAGGTATACATCACCTGGTTCTTCCGGACAGACACCAGTTTATGTATGCCCTGCTTCCCTAATCGGATTGACCTGTGAAGCCATAGCTGTGCGATCTCTAGTTCTGACGCCTGCATCCGTGGTCCAAATTCAGAGATGAATTTTTCCCACCTCCATGCGTCAAATGTACCTTCCCGGGGAATTTCCCATCTGGTACCCTTCGACCATTTATTCCACCTTTTGAGGGGTTCTGTAGACTTCCCCCCCAAACTCACCTTCATCAGTTGTGCAGCTGTCCTTACCCTGAAGAGGGCTGCTTCCCCCTCTCTCTTCATGGACTGACTACTGCCCATCGTGACTAGTCACTGGTATATATCCCGCGTCCGGGTACCTGTTTACCCCCTGGAGCACTCGGTGGGATCCTACCGAGAGGCCTGATTCCACCACTTTCCCAGCACAGCGTAATTTATGTGATACTTATCGATCACCCGAAGCGCATCAAGTGGCGGTCAGACTGAGAGCACACCTCCCACTCCCACAGCGCAATTTGTGTGATCCTGACCACCCGAAGTGTTTGTGGTAACCAGGACTTCCCTGGACCGCCCACTCGCACAGCGTAATTTATGTGGTTCTCATCACCCACTGTGTTTGGCAGGCCACACCGCACAATGATGAAAGTGGCTTTTCTCTCCCTGCACACAGTAGCTAACACAAGTCAAAACAAAAAGAGGGGTTCTTGGATGTTACTTAGGGGTCACTGGTTGGGCAGAAACCTGCTAACTGACCTTTAGGAAATTTGTGTAAAAAGAAAAAAACTTTCCTAATACACACAGAAAAACCCTTTTTCAACCTGAAAAACTGTTAAAAAGGACAAAGTGGATCCTTATGAAAAACACGGGACGTTTCATAGTAAAACAATTACACAGAGGTAAACCGAAAAACTGCGCCAAAAGTAACCTTGTTGCTGACTCAAAAATCACTCCTATCAGCACCGCTAAACGATCCACGTTATACACGCAATCTTTACTGCAACCACCTAGAACCGTTTACACAAAAAGTCTGCTGGACGTGAAACACGTGACACAGCAGCTTAAAACAAACCCGCTTTACAATAAGGAACTACTTTTAACAGGAAAAACACAAGAAAAACATAATCACTATACAAGAAATCTATGTGCAAAAACCCAGACTACACCGCGCTCATTAAATGTGGAACACGTGAAGGGAAAATTCGCTTAATACACTTTAAATTGGCTGGCAATACGCAAATTTAAAGCTAAAAGCAAACAAATGAAACTGTAAAAAATTTGGATTAAAAACACAATATGGGTCAAATGCATATAGGAAACTTCATGCACATTGCATAGAGATTACTGCACATTTGGTAGCCAACGAAATGGCCACCAAACAAAAGGAGTCCATGTGGTTTAGTCAAGAAAATGACCCCCCACAGAGGAGCACATGGCAGATACTAGAATGACCCCCCACAGGGAAGCACATGGTAACGCTAGAATGGCCCCCCACAGGGAAGCACACGGCAGCCTCTAGCCTCAAAATTGCCTCTTACATAAAACAGACGTTTGGACAGAACATACACTGGACAATTACACAACAATATGAAGCACACATACAACACAATTTGGGCACAATCACAGAACGGACATAAAACACCAACATATCACACTAACATGCACATGTAACAGAAAGGACCCCCTGCTGCATGCTTGCTGGGAGCAGTAATACCACAAAACATTGTACAGATCACATACACACAGAGATCTTACAACAGTTAACAATTAACCTAAGCCTTTCAGCACTGTAATAATTACCTCACGTGGAGGGGGGTAAAGCAATCACCACAGTACCTACAGCCCACAAATACTTACCTAACACTATGCAACAACTTTTACCCACTAAAACATATACCCGTTTAATTTTTGGTTGGAAGATTTTTAAACTTGACCAAATCCAGCCAACCAAAACCCACCCCTCTGCTGCTCTCCGCAGAGACAAACCCTCGTCTTTCACCCACAAAATCAAGAGTTTAGGACAAAAAACGAGGTCCTTGTTAAGCGGTATTTCTTGTTAGCTAACAGAGAGCGAAATCAGCCACACGAACACGCAAAAAGCGATCCTCTTAATGGCAGAGAGACCTGAAATGTGCCGGCATACTTTTTGCTAGTTCATGATGGCCATTCCCCCCTCGTTCTAGGTTAGCTACGCAAGAATACGCGTTAGTATCCACCAGGCTCGCCAAACTGTCTTGGAAATTCGCTTTAACGAATTTCTCCTTACCGTGAGTACTCGCAGTTGGATGCGCAGAAATCCCCCATAAAGCTGTGCGAATCTCGCTTACCACGACTGCAGCCAAACTACACGATTCCTGCCCATCCAAATACTTTGGTTCTGTTGAATTTGTGGGTGATGGAGCTCCGTTACCCTGGAATGATCACACGACACTCTAAGGCTGGTTGCAACTCACATAAGGGGCTGATTTTAGGCTCAGCTCTCTGTTTTATTAAGAATACACACATGCCCCCCCACATGAATAAAGTCAATCCCTCCCACCGAACAATACAATGGGGATTGCTTATACAGAGGATGTACACTCCAATTGGAGCATAGCCTTTGCTATTATCTATCACTGGTCCTCCCCCATGAACCTTCTGAGGTCAGCAGACTTCCTCCCCTTCCCCCCTATGAGCCATCTGAGGTCATATTTCCTGTCCTACTAGCTTCTATTGGTATGTAAATTCTCTGCACAAGCACTCCCTAAAAATATCAGTCTGTACCTGGATGGGCCCGATACGATCTTTATTAAAACACATCCATCCCAGATACAGTTTCAAGTTAGTAATGGGTTGTAAGATATGCATAAGCCTACACGTGGAGTTCACACCGCTTGCGCATTGCGTTATGAAGCCCACGTGGTACCATGCTGCTGATATGTGGATACAGGCCCACGGTCTACTGACAGCAGCATTCGCATGGAATGCCGTGGTGGTATACACGCCGGTCTATAAGCGCAGATCTGCCATCTCATCCATTACCAAGCTGAGTACTGTAATACATACATTGTACATGCGCATGGCCCAATTGCAGCCTTCAGAGCTTTAATTAAGCCACACGAGAGACATATGAATAACACAAATACATGACACATTTAAAGTTCGACCAACAATACAAAATTTCCATGACAGCACACCTGATGTGATGGGAATACATGATGTAAAGTTGCACTCTGATGGCGACACTTAGTGTAAGGGGGTGCACTGATGGGCACACTCTATTTGGACCTCGGCCAGAAGAAAATTTTAGTAACCGGACTTCTTGAATTTTAATTCAATACCCCTGATCTAAAAAACTGTTATTGATCATCCTAAATTGGTGTAGTGACTCCTCCTGGCTAGAAAAGGAAAAACCTCCAGCACAGAGGTGGGCTGATATTACCCCAGGGTGGATCCATGGCCGCAGTGGAGAGTTACAGTGATGAAGGGCACCTAGCACTTTAGTATTTTATAGTATTCTGCTCTGGCTCATAAGAGAGAGAGGATTAGGGATTGAGATACCTCCAGCAACATGGGTTCAAAACGTCATCACACTCTCTGAGGGCAGACTCCAATCTTCCTCCAACAGGACTTCTTTTCCTGGCTCTCCAGCTTGGGTACTGTATGCTCCTTGACCTGGCAAGGCAGCTTGAGGATTTTCCTTGTGGTTTACCAAGACTGACATAAATATCTATAATCTAGTATTGCTGCAGCTCCCTTTTTTATTGCCCAAAGCGTCAGTGATTCCTAGTAGCAGCAGCCAGGAACACCAACACTGAGTTTAGGGGAGAGCCAAGTAAAAGACTATTGATCAACCTGGCAGAACTAAATTTACTAGTCACCTCTGTTTATGGCAGGGTGGCTACACTGGGCAAGTTGAAATGAGCAGATCGGTTATCAGGAAAAAACACATAAATACATTTTAAAAAAAAAGGTGAAATTATTCTTTAACTCTGTTTTGCAGATAAAAAAAATGTGCATTTATTATTTATTTTTTTACTTGGAGCCTAGAAAGCATTGCACCCACAATTAGCAGATACAGGTGCCATGCAGGACTCCTGTAGACCTGTCAGTGTATCTGTGTGCTCCTACCTCATACAGGCAAGATGATACACACTGACAGACAGGAAGAGACAAAGAACTACCACAGTGCTCAACAGCTCCGTGGTAGTTCATTGAGAACTACAAGCCAACAGCCGCAAAGGCTATCCTGACTTGTAGTTTTCCATTCACTGAAATCTGTAAATGAATGATGCGACCGAGCAGGAGGAGCCCCACATGGTTGCATTTAAAAAAAAAAAAAAAAATAGTAACCGCTATCAGGGGAAAGATCTGCTCGCTGTGACTAGATGCAGCAGAGCGGGCCCCGGGAACATGTTGCATGTTCCCAAAGATTAACTTATCCTTTAACTTTGAGTTAAACCTGCATGCCAGAGATGGAGGCAGCTGATGTGATGTGCAACTCGCCATCCTTACTGGAGCTGTTGTATTCTCAGCCTTACTTTTGGCATTTTTATGTGGCTGACCAGTAAAGAGGGGGGGGGGGGGTAGGATGAAACCCAAGCTTTCCCATGCAATTATTTTGCAGGTAAAACAAATGTGCATTCATTCATTTATTTATTTGTTTTGGTGCATGTAAAACATTGCACCCCGTGATCAGCAGATCGCTGGTGCAATGACAGGCTCCTGCAGGTTGCCATTGTATCTGTCTGCTCGTTCCTCATATGGACAGGCAGTTACACGATGACAGGAAGACTCAATGAACTGCCTAGAGCACTCACTAGCACCCTGGTAGTTCAAGAACTGCAAGCCGTCAGACGCAAAGACTGTTGATACTTGTAGTTCATTAATTTACATTCTGACCACACGGCTGCATTCTTTTCAAATTGTGACAGCTAGCGCTGAGAGAAGATCCCTGGCCCGCTGTCACAGGTGGGGGGGGGGGGGGATTGGTGACCCTAAAGTGTGTGGAACTTGTAACAAACCTTTAAGTTGCATGAAACCTTTCCTGCCAATATGTCTGGACCTGATTGGCATATTGCCTCTTTATTGTATGCTCTGTATAAGAAGTGCCAATATACTGGATGTGCTATACTCAGATTTGGGCAAGAAGAGGAGATTACTGTATAAATCTGCTTTATGGGTCAATCCACCTAAAATGGATATTTTAATTATGGGTGGTGATTAGTAAATGGAGACCCCTCATATCTTAGGAATTCACAGTCTTCTCCATAAAATTCTTGGCTATGATAATGCACTAAAAGTGCCTCACAGTTTCTACCACTGTGCCGTGTGTTGCTGTTGGGCTTTGCTGACTGGACCCCCACCCATATCTTTGGGTTCCTTAAAGTGATATTAAAGGCAGATTAAGAAAAATAAATGTGTCATACTTACCTGCTCTGTGCATTGGTTTTGCACACAACATAAATATTAAATATTGGATGAAGCGCTCTGCTATAATAGTACTATACACAAAACCAAAATATTGTACAAATATATATAAAACAAAAAAAGAAAGTGACTAGTGCTTAATAAATATTATATGTGTAAACACAATAAAAATATATAATTCATATAAAACCAGTCTGCCCCCAAGTGGCTAAAAACTGGTTAAACATGTGCACACACGACTTAAATAGGGGGGACCAAGTGCTTACTTACATATATAATGTCTTAATAAATATAATAAAAAATCACAGTGAATAATCTCAAAAAGTGCCAAGTGTTAAAATGCAATCAATATACATCTAATATCATCATGTGCAAAATCATGCTATCATTCTTCTGTGAAAATTAAGATATAAATAGGTGCTTCTTCATCAAAATTGTGCTCAGACCAAGGTGTCACTCCAGTGCATCAATCCTAAATATCCAGAGTGCCTCCTCACCTCCAACATTCGACCCCTAGAGGTCACAGATCATTTATTTAAATGATGTTCTAGACCGACACCAGGATATATCTTGTCCCCACGACTCAAAATCTTATTATATAAGATGACTCAGCCATATATCCATGGACCATGGAAGATTAAGCAAAAAGAGAGATCTCCATTGCGCAATATGTAACGATTATTAAATATAAAGACCAGACGAATAACTCACATGCTCCTAGTAGTTAACAAGCGGTTCCCCCATATCCTATGGGAGTAATAGGAAATCACGTTTGGCAAAAACCGGAAGTGCGTCACCGGAAACACGTCACCGAGCTCCACCCGGAAATGACGGAATATGAGGGCACTCGAGCAGGCTCACTCCTGAGCTGCTGCTGTGTGTGACCATTTACACACACACAGCATGGCTTGGCTCCATTCCTGGAATGAGGGGGGGCTCAGGGAAGTGGGGGCTGCTGTACACAAGTCTGTTTTTAACTTCATGTATTCAAGATAAAAAACGTTGAGCCTTTACAACCACTTTAACCACTTGCCCTCCAGAGGATCCCCCCACTCCTGACCAGGCCCTGTTTTGCGATATGGCGCTGTGTTAATTTAACTGACAATTGTGCAGTCATGCAACGCTGCACCCAAATGAAATTTGTCCTTTTCCCACAAATAGAGCTTTCTTTCTGTGGTATTTGATCGCTTGTGCGTTTTTTATTTTTTGAAAAAAAACCAATATTTTTAACGTTTTGCTTTTAAACACGTCTCCTCTTCTTCCTTCTCCTTTTCTTCTTCCTGCTTTTTCTTCTTTTTCTTTTCTTCCTCTTTCTTCTTCTTTTTCTTTTCCTCCTTCTTTTTTTCCTCTTTCTTCTTCTTTTTCTTTTTTTTTTCTTTCGTCTTTTCCTCTTCTTTCTTCTTTTCCTCTTCTTTCTTCTTTTCCTCTTCTTTTCTTTTTTCTTTTCCTCTTCTTTTCATCTTCTTTTCCTCTTCTTTCTTCTTTTCCTCTTTGCTTCTTTCTTCTTTTCCTCTGCTTTCTTCTTTTCTTTCTTCTTTTCATCTTCTACTTTTCTTGATTCTTTTCCTCTTCTTCTTTTCCTCTTCTTTTCTTTCTTCTTTTCCTCTTCTTTTTTTTCTTCTTTTCCTCTTCTTTTTTGTCTTCTTTCCTCTTCTTTTCTGTCTTCTTTTCCTCTTCTTTTCTGTCTTCTTTTCCTCCTTCTTTTCCTCTTCTTTTCCTCTTCTTTCTTCTTTTCCTCTTCTTTTCTGTCTTCTTTTACTCCTTCTTTTCCTCTTCTTTTCTTCTTCTTTTCCTCTTCTTTTTTGTCTTCTTTTCCTCCTTCTTTTCCTCTTCTTTTCCTCTTCTTTCTTCTTCTTTTCCTCTTCTTTTTTGTCTTCTTTTCCTCTTCTTTTCTTCTTCTTTTCCTCTTCTTTCTTCTTTTCCTCTTCTTTTCTTCTTATTTTCCTCTTCTTTCTTCTTTTCCTCTTCTTTTCTTTCTTCTTTTCTTCTGCTTTCTTCTTTTCCGTTGCTTTCTTCTATTCCTTCTCTTTCTTCTTTTCCTCTTCTTTTCTTCTTTCTTTTCTTCTTCTTTTTCTCTTCTTTTCTTTCTTCTTTTCCTTTTCTTTTCTTCTTTTCCTCTTCTTTTCTTTCTTCTTTTCCTCTTCTTTTCTTTCTTCTTTTCATCTTCTTTTCCAATTATTTTTCTCTTCTTTCTTCTTTTTCTTCTCTTTCTTCTTTTCCTTCTCTATTCCTTCTCTTTCTTCTTTTCCTCTTCTTTTCCTATTGTTTTCTTTATTTTCCTTTTCTTTCTTCTTTTCTTTTTTCTTTCTTCTATTCCTTCTCATTCTTCTTTTCCTCTTTTCTTCTTCTTCTTTTCCTCTTCTTTCTTCTTTTCCTCTTTTTTTCTTGCTGCTTTTCCTCTTCTTTCTTCTTCTTTGCCTCTTCTTTCTTCTTTTTCTCCTTCTTTTCTTTCTTTTCCTCTTCTTACTTCTTCTTTTCCTCTTCTTTCTTCTTTTCTTTCTTCCTTCTTCTTTTCTTTCTTCCTTCTTCTTTTCCTTCTCTTTCTTCTTTTCCTCTTCTTTTCTTGCTTCTTTTCCTCTTCTTTTCCTCTTTTCTTCTTCTTTTCCTCTTTTCTGCTTCTTTTCCTCTTCTTTCTTCTTTTATTTCTTCTTTCTTCTTTTCTTTCTCTTTCTTCTTTTCTTTCTTCTATTCCTTCTCTTTCTTCTTTTCCTCTTCTTTTCTTTCTTCTTTTCCTCATCTTTTCCTTTTCTTTTCTTTCTTCTTTTCCTTTTCTTTTCTTTCTTCTTTTCCTTCTTTTTTCCTCTTCTTTCTTCTTTTCTTTTTTCTTTCTTCTTTTCCTTCTCTTTATTCTTTTCTTTCTTCTATTCCTTCTCTTTATTCTTTTCTTTCTTCTATTCCTTCTCTTTATTCTTTTCGTCTTCTTTTTTTCTTTTCCTCTTCTTTTCCCCTTCTTCTTTTCCTCTTCTTTTCTTTCTTCTTTTCCTCTTCTTTTCTTTCTTCTTTTTCTCTTCTTTTCTTTCTTCTTTTCCTCTTCTTTTCTTTCTTCTTTTCCTCTTTTTTTTTCTTCTTTTCCTCTTCATTTCTTTCTTCTATTCCTTCTCTTTCTTCTTTTCCCTTTCTTCTTTTCTTCATTTCTTTCTTCTTTTCCTCTTCATTTCTTTCTTCTTTTCCTCTTCTTTCTTCTTTTCCCTTTCTTCTATTCCTTCTTTTCCTCTTCTTTTCTTCTTTTCCTCTTCTTTTCTTCTTTTCCTTTTCTTTTTTCTTCATTTCCTCTTCTTTTCTTTCTTCTTTTCCTCTTCTTTTCTTGCTTCTTTTCTTGCTTCTTTTCCTCTTCTTTTCTTGCTTCTTTTCCCCTTCTTTTCTTTCTTTTCCTCTTCTTTCTTCTTTTCTTTCTTCCTTCTTCTTTTCCTCTTCTTTTCCTCTTCTTTTCCTCTTCTTTTCCTCTTCTTTTCCTCTTCTTTCTTCTTCTTTTCCTCTTCTTTTCTTCTTCTTTCTTCTTCTTTTTTCTTCTTCTTTTCCTCTTCGTTTCTTTCTTCTTTTCCTCTTCTTTTCTTTCTTCTTTTCCTCTTCTTTCTTCTTTTCTTTCTTTCTTCCTTCTTCTTTTCCTTCTCTTTCTTCTTTTCCTCTTCTTTTCCTCTTTCTTCTTTTCTTTCTTCTTTTCTTTCTCTTATTTTCTTTCTTCTATTCCTTCTCTTTCTTCTTTTCCTCTTCTTTTCTTTCTTCTTTTCCTCTTCTTTCTTCTTTTCTTTCTTCTTTTCCTCTTTCTATTCCTTCTCTTTCTTC